>NW_025780145.1:0-51862 GCF_021130785.1 Homalodisca vitripennis | reverse complement strand
GTAAAATTTACTTTCAGGATGTGATTATACAGGGTGACAGTTAAGTCTGGAACCCCACCTTTTTAATTTTTGAACCACAATAGAAAGAAAATACCAAAGTTCAAACGTGGCTTACTGGTGATAGTAAACGCACCACACTGCTGCCCATATTAACCGAACCAGATATTCCCTTTGGGTGACGGTCCTACCAAGGAGTCAGACAAAATTCTTAAAAACGCAGTGGTTCAATATCTTAATTTAATATATGATAAGCATATAATCTAGCCCAGACGCATTTAGGTATAAGAGAAGAGAGGGCAGCGTTGGGTCCCCCAAATCAGTCCGTAGTCCGCTGTTCCAATCAGCGCCACACACCCCTGATATCTTAAAGGGTCCTGTCCTTGAAGTATTCTGTGGCGCTCTTTCCCGCTTTTGCGAGACATGCTGGCCCCGTTCGGCGAATAGAGCAGATACCCCTCTAACCAACCAGGGCACGATTAGCGTCCCCTGGAGCGAGCCGGCCTTCCCCCGGGCATTCCTGAGTGGAGATCATTCGGCCGGAGACCATGTTAGCTCTACAGTTCGTGGGTCACTCTTTGTGCTCGACCCTTTCGTATTTGACTTTTGTTTCAAGTGTTTTTTCTTTATAATGTGCCATTACCCATCCTACCTCCCCACACTCCTTTGGAGAGTAATTTCAAGGGTTATTAAGTGGAAGAAGACAGTGTCCAGTGCGGATTATTCGTCGTTCAAACTAGCCGCGGGCCGGCCAAGCGGTGAACGCCCGTTTCGCTACGCGCACAATTAACGTCGCGCCTAAGCACCTCCTGTCGTTTGCTGCTTCCCCCTGATGGGAATCTCTACACACAGCGAGTTTTCCAAGGTACTGTAAAAACTCCATCACTTGTTGTTTGTATTCTTCCGTCTCAAACCTCTTGTTACCTGCCCATCTTTCCCGCCATTCTGCACATTGTTTTTATTTTTATTTTTCCATAAATTGGTCCTTCCGATTATTAATTTTTAACGTTTTGCCCCGTACATTTTTGGTCCTCCGGGCCGGAAATTAATTGTGAATCATAGGTCCTGTAGATTACCAGTAAATTTTTTGTGGGGTCTTGTAATTAATTAATTGTAAACAGGGCCGTCGTTACGCCATTTTGAATCTGCCGTACCGACGCTACCCAGGCTTGTATGGTGGCGCTGCGAACGTGTTGTGAACTGGTACACATTTGTTTCTTCTCTCTCGCGCAACTGGATCGTTTGAACGGGTCAAACAACTATTACGTAATTTGTCCGTAGGCAGTTCTAATTTTTAAACGACCGCCCCTCAACAGCTGATGCGATACTTGAATGCACGGCCTCCGCTGCAGTCAGCTTGTATCCGGTTTTTTGATACTATGCATTTCCACCCCCTCTCGCCGTAACGGTAACTCCTGTTTTATATCTCTGAAATACGAGACTCCGGAACACGAGTCCAACTCCATACTCTCTTCTCACATTAGTAATATACTGAGTAATGTATTTAGTTTAACAACAGCGGCAATATTCTGGTTTAGTGTAAATTGGACCACATCTTTCCTTTGATTAGTATTAAATTAACTCACAATAATTCTCCATTCCCATTAATGTAACCTGTTGTGCTAGTGGAAATTTAATTGTTTCCTTGTAATTGTATCTAAAGCAATATATTGCTCCACTATATCAATTTGCTATTGAATAACATTTCTGCTTTGTTCCATTGTAATTTAACTTGTTTAAATAAGCAACCAATTAATTGCCATTCTAAGTTTCTCCATGTCAATTTAAGGATGTTTTAACCTTGAAACTGGATTTGCTCTCCTTTTTCATTTCAATATAATAATCATTGTTGTTTCATGTTTCTTCAGCGTAAATTAATGTGAAGAAGTGTTAGATTAACTTCTCCTGATCGATAGTATTGGTGATTGTAGGTCCCAATATCATAATGGTGGTACTCCTTGCCAAATTTATTGAAAGCAACATTTTCTTATCTCTAACCATACATATTAGCTACTTATTTCTCTACAACTCCATTGTATTTTTGTTCAATTTTATTTTTAAAAGGTTCATTCACCCGTTCCTCTACACATTGTGTCTCTTTTAATCAACCTGAATTAAACGTTAGGATAACTCTCCTCACCGGGTTACTATAATTGATTTAATAACAATTAATCACTGTCTCTCTTAATATTATTTTTACTAATAAATTGGCTCCCATTTTAAAAATATATTTTCTCGTTCCCCTTCAAGGGTTACATAACATTGGCTATCTCTAGATTTAGCCTATTAAGGTAAGCTTAAGGTGGGACATACCGGCACTTAATGTAATCTAATTTTTTTTGGTCCTTTAATCCTCAACTATAACTTGTTCTCCGCCCCCTTCCTCGCTTACATTGATTTTGTTTAACATTAACGGTATCTCCCTCCATTGTTTTTTTAAATTATCTTTTGTTAATTGTCTCAATTTTATTGTTTTGTTGGCAACTATCGGGAAACCTTTGGTAAATTCTCATTTGTTCAAAAACTGCTGTTGCCCCTTTCGATTATCACAATGGCTCCCAAGGAATTCAAATACGAAAACTTATCGTAAATCAACAGATCTTATCAAATCTCGTTTTGCTTCTCTTATACGAAACCGTCAACGAAAATCCACTACCAGCGCTCCACCTTTGACAACCCAGTTTCAAATCAGACAATTAAACACAGTGTTCGCGGAACTAAAAGAAGAAACGCGCGGACTTTGAACTTAAACCATTCAACGGTGGTCATACGAAGGTGACCAGTGAATTAGCAGCTGGATGCAAGATACTCCTTTCCAAAGATCAGGATGAGGTTTAACGACCTATATGTCGCTATTTTCCTAGCTTGGATCGAGGTTCATCTTGTCACTGAACCCACAACTACCCCGCGTCCGTCATCGACATTTCTGAATCAATCCCGCGTTGTTTCCCCCAACGTTTTGGATGGTTCTCCTATGAAATGGAATTTCATTTATCACAACTCTGTATTGATGACACTACAGTACAACCCGCATGTGCTTCACTCTCTAACACGTCGCTAAGTTCCAGGTATTTTTACTGAGCATATTTGGAAGGCGAAACCTCTGAACTTTAGTGAAGTCGCTCAATCTTCACCCCCGCCAACTTAACCTCATTCGCTTATCAGTTGTTGACGGGACAGATATCATAACTACATACGCCCGCCTCACTACTCTCCATCTTAACAATTATATACTTGGACATGCCCGCAAGTCGCTAGCTAAACAATGCTAAACAACATTAAGAAGGCGTTCATAACCAACATTTTATGAACATTTCCAGAGTCCTTGAAAGCCCCTGGACTGTGATATCGCCTCTGATAATCCCCTATTGTTTCAGGCTCACTTGTTGCGCAAACTTGACAGCACAAAGCTGTCCAGAAATTGGAAACAAGTAATCGTGAGTCCCAAAGAGAGCCTGGCGCACGCTCCGCATTCCCTCCCCAAGGTCACGGAGTATTATAAACATTTTTAAATCTGGAATGCTCCCAGATTGAAAGGAACGTCGTTAGCCTTGCCACACCCACTCTGAGACGAAAATACCTGTCTACCCTCTTCCAGACCCGAGGGTTTTGAGTTCGCCTCCCCCAAGCAAACTGAATTTGTTAGCTACTGACGCTAAAATTAATTCAAACTACGAAGCTCTTTGTTTTTGTTGCCGGAAATCTGGGCACAAAATTTACCAATGTCCTCTGTTTAAGGACAAGTCTCCTAATGAGCGGTACAACCTCGTTAAAGGTAACCAGCGGTGCATTTCATGCTTGGGAAAATCATCCGATTAAAGAGTGCAGATCCAAGAACACATGTTCGACTTGCCACAGGAAACACCATTCGCTTCTGCACTTTAATAACAGCGCCGATAGGCCTAGCTCTTCCGCCACTGCGCCTCTACCCCCCCCCCCCCGCTAGCTGGTCAACACAACACTGACTTGTGCCGCGCGCTCCACCTCTCTCACTGAAACAAGCACCGTGCTGCTCTGTACAGCACTGGTCAAACTCACTGCCCCACAATGGCCCAGTCATATATTTTCCCGCGCCTTATTGGATTCTGGCAGTATGTCCGACTTTGTTTCTGAGCGTGCTGCTCAGCTGTTAGGCTCACGTCGCCAGCCTTCTAACCTCACTGTCATTGGGTTAGCCCAAAACATTGACTAACACCAGAGGGTCACTAGATCTCAATCTTGAAACATTATCGGGACACTTAATTGCCCAAAACCATTCCTTCCATGTACTGGAAAAAATCTCTCTCGAACTTCCGCGGGTAGAACTTAACCCGGAAGTACTCAATGGCGAACAAAATCTTTTGTTCTCGCGGACCCGACCTTTGGCAAGCCTGGTCCAATCGATGTCCTCATCGGCAACTCTCTCTTCCCTCAACTGCTTACCAATGAGCGACACTCTCTCGGGGCGAATATGCCTTCTGCTCTTGGCACTATTTTTGGATATGTGATTGTTGGAAGTGCGCCGTGTCTCTCTACCGCGCAAAGAACCTCTAATCTCGCCATCTCTCTCCTCTCGACCTACAGATACTGACCTCCACTCCTCCCTTCAACGATTTTTGGACACAGGAAGAACTTCCGATCTGTAGTAAAAAATCGGAAGAAGAAATCGCGTGTGATAAACTGTTTGAGACATCGCATACACGTGACTCGGAAGGTCCGCTATGTAGTCAAGCTTCCCTTTGTTGACAACCTCGCCCACACTAAATTGGGAACGTCAAGGTCAACCGCCGCTCATCGCCTGGAGTCTATGGAGAGGCGGATCCACGCCAGAAATAAACTCCCCCCTGAAGGCGCTCTATATCGAGTTCATGACCGAGTACGAGGCGCTCGGACACATGGAAATGTCTTCCCCATCCTGATTTATCTGCTCCGCATTATTTTCTCCCACATCATGGGGTAGTGAAAGAGTATAGTAGCACTACCAAGCTTCGTGTTGTTTTTGACGCCAGTGCCCAAGACCGGCTCAGGCCTATCCCTCAACGACGTACTTCTCACCGGTCCAAAGTTACAAAATAATATTTGTGATATCCTTCTCCACTTCCGGCTGAAAAATTTTGTTTTTTCGTGCGACATCCGGCAGATGTACCGCCAAATTAAGATTCATCCAGACGACCAAAGGTTTCAGCTCATCCTTTTGGCGTGAAAACCCCTCCCTTCCGCTCTCTACTTACCAGCTGACCACGGTGACGTATGGTATGAACTGTTCACCCTACCTCGCCATAAAAACTCTCCGACAATTGACACAAGATGAAGGTTCCAATTTCCCTCAGGCAGCTCACATTCTGAAACACCATAGCTATGTGGACGATTTGATAGCCGGAGCGTCCACTGAAGACGAAGCTCTCCAACTTCAACATCAGCTGATCGAGCTTCTCCGCTTAGGCGGCTTTGAACTGAGGAAATGGGTTTCTAATTGCCCAAAATTACTTCAACCATTGCCTGCCTCTCATCAAGAAATCCCCTGTGTTTCTTCAACCTTCGTCGGACCCTCTGTTCTCCATCTTAGATATCCATTGGTCACCTGTGACAGACTGTTTTAAATATAACCTCAACTTCACATGTGATGCCCCGACTAAGCGGAAAGTGCTAAGGTCTGATCGCTCGGATTTACGACCCGTGCGGTTTTTTGTCCCCTTGCATAATGATAGCAAAGCGCTTCATGCAAGTGTTGTGGACTTTCCGTGTATCTTGGGATGAACCCTTGTCTCCGGACCCTCGCGCTAAAATGGCGAGACTTTGTGATCGACTTAAAAAACATTGTTGAAGTGTCGATCCCTCGGCCGATAATGGCCACCCCCTCTAGCTCATGTGAACTACATGGTTTCTCGGACGCATCCGAGACCCGGTTTACGCCGCTGTTGTGTATATAAGGTGCATAAACACTGATAGTGAAGTGAGTGTGACCCAAATAATTTCAAAAACTCGTGCTGCCCCGCTAAAACGAGTAACTTTGCCGCGATTAGAGTTGTGCGCGGCTCACCTCCTGGCTAATTTAGTTCATTATGTACAGTCTCAGTATTCCAGTGTATTAAGTATTGACTCTACAACTTTGTGGTGTGATTCGACTGTGACTCTGTCCTGGATACATACTCTCCCTTACCGCCTCAAAACGTATGTAGCGAATCGTGTAGCTCAAATCCAAGAGCTCATTCCTCCCTCTTCTTGGCGTCATGTGTCTAGTGCTGACAACCCTGCAGACTGTGCTTCTCGTGGGATCCTCCCTTCGGAACTTGTTCATCACACTCTTTGGTGGCACGGACCCTTGTGGCTGCAACTACCTCCTCCAGATTGGCCCACTTCCAGTTTTTCTCCGCTCGATGATTCTTCCTTGGACGAGTTGAAGCCCGTTCCGCTGTCCGTCTTCGTTGCAGCCTCCCAGCCTCCTTGGGAATCTACTCACTCGTTTTCTCCTCCTGGACCAAGCTGCTCCATGTGGTTTGGCGTATCTCCTCCGGTTCGTCTCTCATAGCCGCCGGCAAGAACATCATGTGGGTCCTCTTTCTGTCGTCGAGGTGCGAGCTGCTCAACTTCGCCTCTTCCAATTAGTTTCAACGAGAATCTTTTTCCTGATGACCTGGCAGCCCTTCGAGACAACAAGAAACTGCTCCATCAAGCTACAGCGCCTTGCTCCCTTCATTGATGCTGAAGGACTCCTCCGTGTTGGTGGTCGACTAAAGCTTGCTGACTTGACGGAAGAAGTGCGCCACCCCTGTATTTTGCCTAAATCTCACCATGTTTGTTAACTTACTAATAGACCACACTCACCTACAAAACTTACATTCAGGGGTTCAATTAACCATGTCCCTTTTAGCCCAGCATGTCTGGATTCTCTCTGCTCGTAGTGTGGTGCGCTCGCGCATTTTTCAATGCCTCCCTTGCTTTAAACAAAGACCCAAGCCTTTGTTCCCTCTCATGGGTGTGATCTACCCAAAAGCCCGCATAATTCCCGCTCGACCTTTCTTGTCGACAGGCATTGACTATGGGTGGTCCCTTCAACGTCAAGATTCCACAACCTCCGCTCTATCCGACACACTAAAGCTTACATCTGTCTCTTTGTGTGCCTAGTGACTAAGTCTGTACATATAGAAGTCGCCACTGACTCTGTCCACGGACGCATTTATAGCCGCACTCACACGTTTTGTTTCACGTAGAGGCCTATGTACCGACATCTATAGTGACTGTGGTACAAACTTTGTTTGGTGCGAGAAACTCTTTACAGCAAACTAATCACTTCCTCTGGCAAGCTCCAAATTCACCAATTTTCCCTCGGCCAGAAAATTAACTTTCATTTAACCCCCCTGCAGCTCCCCACCATGGCGGCCCTCTGGGAAAGCGCCATTAAGAGCGCCAAATTTCACTTGAAAAGAGTTCTGGGCACCTATGTTCCCACTCTTGCCCAATTTACCACCCTCACTTGCCAGGTGGAAGCAATGTTGAATTTCCCGCCCGCTTACTGCGCTCTCCAGTGACCCCAACGATTTTACAACCTCTCACTCCGGGGCACTTCCTGATTGGAGCGCCGCTAGTTGGCTGTGCCCGAACGCAACCTTGCAGATTTGCCGGATAACAGGCTGGCTCATTGGCAGCTAGTGCAGGCTTTCTCCCCAGCGAGTGTGGAAACGCTGGAGAGCAGGGAGTACCTCCATTCCCTCCAGCAAAGACTTAAGTGGGAGCGGCCCTTCCCGAAATTTACAAGTTGGCGATCTAGTATTGGTCCAACAAGACTCTCCCTCGCTGTGTTGGCCCCTCGCTAGAATAACTAAGCTTTTCCCTGGACGTGACAGTGTAGTGCGTGTGGTAGAACTCAAGGACCCCCCAAGGTACCTTCACCACGCCGGCAGTCAAAGTGTTCCTGCTGCCGTTCTTGTCACCAATAGCTTAAGTCTATCTCAGCACTTTAGGATAGATAGTTAAGACCTAGTTTAAGATGTTAGTCTTTAGCTTTATTTCTCATGTTCTTTCTCGATCATGCCACTTTGATTTGTTGAATCCTGATGATTCAAAGCCGCCGGTATGTTCAATATTTAATTTAATATAGATAAGCATAATCTAGCCCAGACGCATTTAGGTATAAGAGAGAGAGGGAGCGTGGTCCCAAATCAGTCGTCCGCTGTTCCAATCAGCGCCACACCCCCTGATATCTTAAAGGGTCCTGTCCTTGAAGTATTCTGGGCGCTCTTTCCGCTTTGCGACTGCTGCCCGTTCGGCGAATAGCAGATACCCCTCTAACCAACCAGGGCGATAGCGTTCCCTGGAGCGAGCCGCTTCCCGGCATTCTGAGTGGAATCATCGGCCGGAGACCATGTAGCTCTACAGTTCGTGGGTCACTCTTTGTGCTCGACCCTTTCGTATTGACTTTGTTTTTCAAGTGTTTTTCTTTAATGTGCATTACCATCCTCCTCCCACACTCCTTTGGAGGTAATTTCAGGGTATTAGTGGAGAAGACAGTGTCCAGTGCGGATTATTTCGTCGTTCTACCGCGGCCGCCAGCGGTGACGCCCGTTCGCTACGCGCCAATTACGTCGCGCCTAAGCACTCCTGTCGTTGCTTGCCTGCTTCCCCCTGTGGATCTCTAACACACAGCGAGTTTTCCAAGGTACTGTTATAAACTCCATCACTTGTGTGTTGTATTCTCCTCTCACCTCTTGTTACCTGCCCACTTTCCCGCCATTCTGCACATTGTTTTATTTTTATTTTCATAATTGGTCCTACCGATTATTAATTTTTAACTTTTGCCCCGTACAAGCAGCATAGGTCAAGTTTGGGTATCAAATTAAAGGTCTCACTTAGCAGAGTACAATGCCGCAAACCGGACTTCAAAAGGTGGATTCATTCAGTAGTTATAGCTATTTGAATTTTATAACAATTTAACAATGTAAATTATTAAGTATTACAAGTAAACAACCCAATTTTTAAGTACCTGTGATCAAAGTAAGTGTTTCAAAATGTTCCCCTCCCATCGTCTGGCAATGTCCTAGGCGGTTTTAAAACCATCCACTGCATTTTGAAGGTAGTCACGAGGAATATCTTGAGCTTCTTGGACTATGAGATTTCTTAGGTGCGCCAAATCTCGAGGCTTAGTACGATAAACTTTATCTTTGAGGTATCCCCAAAGAAAAAAATCCAGCGGAGATAAAGCAGGGGAACGAGCTGGCCACTCTACTGCACCACGTCTTCCAATCCATCTGTGATGGAATATTGTATCCAAGTATTCTCTAACAAGGAGAGCAAAAGTGTGGTGGCGCGCCATCTTGTTGGAAATAAATTCTTTGAAATTGTCGACCAAGAGCAGCTTGTAGTGCAGGAATTATCTCATTTTGGAGCATTGCTAGATACGAGTCACCATTTAAATTACCATTGATAAATAATAGGCCCATAATTTGATTTCCTATAATACCTGCCCAAACGTTAATTTTCTGTGGATGCTGTGTATGACTCAATCTGCCACTTTCACATTCTAACAGTAATTGTGTTATTGGTAATAATTATTGATTCCTGGCTTTGATTACTACATTGTTAGATGATGGTAGGGGAACATTTTGAACACTTACTTTGATCACAGGTACTTAAAAATTGGTGTTTACTTGTAATATTTAATAATTTACATTTTTAAATTGTTATAAAATTCAAATAGCTATAACTACTAAATGAAACCACCTTTTGAAGTCCGGTTTGCGGCATTGTACTCTGCTAAGTGAGACCTTTAATTTAATACCCAAACTTGACCTATGCTGCTATTTAAGAATTTTGTCTGACTCCTTGTGGACCGTCCCCCAAAGGGAATATCTGGTCGGTAATTGGGCATATGTGTGCGTTACTATCACCAGTAAGCACGTTTGAACTTTGGTAATTTCTTTCTATTGTGGTTCAAAAATTAAAAAGGGGGTTCCAGACTTAATTGTCACCCTGTATGTCATTTACAATGGGATATTACTAACGCCATAGACAATAAACTTGTTTGAGGAGCAATGTTTATGTAACACATAAACATTGCTCCGATTAATGTGTTACGATTGTAAATCCATCGTAACACATTACATATCATTTTTATGTGGTTGAAAGCGTTCAGAAAATGTTTATCTGCACAACAAAAGTCACTGCGTAAACATAATTATTTCTCATAAACTTACATTGGCTTCATAAGGATACGATTCCTCTGTGTCAATTCCCTTGTTAATCTTGATGTAGTTTAAAAGCCTGCGACGGATATCCGCCTTCACAACCGAAGTTCTTATCGGAGCAGTCAACTAGGTTCTGTTCACTCAGCGACAACCAATTTCTTGGTCTTCAGAAAGTGCTGGCCCTCTAGACTGCCAGTCTGTAACAGCATAAAAGTTATAGCTATATAAGCCACTTATATTACCTGCAAACAATTGCTATCCAATTACCTATATAATAATACCTCCCCCATAGACTAGCATTTGTTTCGCAAAGTTGTAATGTATTAAATAAGAACTAGTACAACAACACATTAACATATAATAAATACGGTATTGCTATATGATTAAGGTCAAAAGCAATGCATTGATATATGCTATATATGGGGTTTATGGTGTATAGGGGTGTACTAATAAATAAATATTAGCGTTTCAAATCTCATTAAAAATAACTAAGAAAAATCTTTACATTGGTTTTAGAGTTGACCATGATAACAATGGTAATGACGTTGTATGCAAATAGGGTTAACACTATACAAAGTATGACAGAATTAAATGTTTTATTACATTACCAAGATAAAATTGCTTCATTTTGAGGAATTCTATTTAGAATATAATAACTTTCGAAATCTTTAAGAACGATATTGAGTTGGGCATGTTTTCGTAAAATTATTAAATGACACAACTCCAACAAAAAATCTTATCAGTGATTCGTGTCTGAAATTGGAGAAAAGTGATCAGTACGTAAATTCAACTGTCCATAAATCAAGACTAAACTGAAGAAAACGTTTATTTCTTCTCCTTCTTGGATTGGCTGAAGTTGCTAATGCAATTCACAGCAATGTTATTGACTGAAAATTAATGACTACTAGCAAGATTATAATTTGCAGTAATGCTGCTATGAAATAATATTTACTGTGTAATAACAACTAGAACGCATTACACCTAAAACTGTGATTATTTGCTCTCCCGATAAAAAACTCAGATTCTTTAATATTTGTATAAAATTGATTTTTTGATGAGGGTATATCCTGATCGTTGTACGAGTCGGTTTATATTCTAAACTGCTACATTGATAAATTCCCTTTACTGGTATTTTAAACACCTCTTACGTCTTATTTTGATAATTCTTATTACTTACTTATATATCTTTAATTTCATTTAATCTGAATCTGTAAATGTTGGATCATCTGAGTTTTTAAAAAAGCTACAAGTTTAACAGCTGAGGTCTAAACAAAAAAGTAATGAACTAACCAAATAAATAAAACTGCTATTTGTTTCTTTACGCTTCTAACGCAAAAGCAACACTAAACTGTTTGAGGATATTAGAAGTGTTTCAAGTAACCTGGGCTCAACGTCTTACATACCTGAACGTATATAAGTTTTCTTCATCAGGACAAAAAGGCAAATGCAACAAATTAGGTTTCCGAGTTTCACTACATTATATGATTAGTGCAACAGATTCAGCTGTGGTTCTGGAAATATAAATATTTCGAACCTAAAATGTTTCTATTCACGAAAAACCCCATCAACAGTGAGTTCGAATTGCTTGACCTATGATTATCTAACCATGAAATATATGGTACCTAATATGCATTGGAAAAATATATAATTGAACTCCTTCATATTGCGTAAAACACATGTTCAAACTGAGGTTGTAAAGATTTAACCAGTGTTCAGATGATTTTAAATTCATTACCAAAGATCCAATCCGTAAGGAAATTTTGATTTTGTTACAATTTAACATGCTTGTTCAAAATTTCTTCATTTTGATGCATTTTAATTATTATTAAATGTTCATATTGGTTTCTACTTTAAATAAATAACTAAAGGTTTTGTTTCATCATTATGCAATCATACCATTTAACGGACTTTGTTTATTCATATATTATTTGTTATGAAGCCAATATAGTCTTTCGGGCATTCTTACACTGGATTTTATACACTACGTTTTTAGTATCTCATGTCAAATCGCCAATAATTTTTTAAACTTTTTAGTTAAATTGCTTTTTAATTCTGATGACTCTTCTATTTGATTATACGTATTATATAAATTATATGATATTATATTTTCTCTACAACTACCCTAGCAAAAGTTATGGGTAAACAACCCATTACGTTTAAGGGTGTAAATTAAGCTCTGATACGCCTGGATATATTACTTATACCTTATTCATCATACCTAAATTAACTCTTTTAGATTTTTCTGGGGGTTATAAAAATGTTACCCCCCTTTTCAAAGGGGGGTCGAAAGGAATAACTTTAAATTTTCAAATTACAACCCCTATTTTTTGTGATTTAATTTTAAAAGGTATAATCAAATTGAAACACAATGTCATGGACGAAACATCTCCACGATGATACTAAACAAAATGTATGGTCAAATATTCCCTTAAATTGTAATGCCACCTAAAAAATAGATTCATCTTACCAAAACTATGCACACCAGAAACGTTAGCTACTACGATAAAGGGATAGGTTGGGCCTCTCAAAGAACCTCTAAAAAATGTCACGCATGTATTGTGTTGTTGGTATTCGAAAGATAATTGGCATTATTATTTTTTTTTCTCGTGTTATTATGCACATAACTTTTGCTAGAAACGGCGTAGAAGTGTTTTCTTAGTGGTCATTGTGTTTCTATTGCATACCGCCGTTAATATATTTATGTGAAAATATAAGGGATGCAATTTTAAAATGTTTATAGTTAAGCCCCCCTCTACCTCTCTTTTAAAAGGGGATACACCTTTTTACCTACAAGAAATCCAAAAAAGGTTTAATAAGTATAGTGAAGATTATACATTGATATCTCAATGCGTTTTTGGAATATATCCAGGCGTATCAGGACTTAATTTACACCCTTAGATGTAAGGAGTTGTTTGCCCATAACTTCTGCTAGGAACGTCGTAGGAAGATGTTTTGTTAATGTCATTGTGTTTCTTTTGAATTTATCTTTCAAATGACATGTCACACGATATGGTTTTGTGACTTGAAAACTTAAAGTGACCCCTTTACCCCCCTTTTACAAATGGAGTAATTTTACCTTTCAAACAGTCCAAAAAAGTATTTTAATAGGTATGTGAAGATTTTATATCGATATTTCAATCCGTTGAAATATATCCAGGCGTATAAGGACTTAATTTTACACCATGTATATCATTTGACCAATACAGCTACTAACCGCACTAAACGCCCAGCACGAGCCACATTGACCTTTACTACGGTTTCGCGTAAGTACGTGGAGTTTTGTAATCTGTACCAGGGCGGCCATTCACGATTGCGTCCATCACGAGTCCACTTTGGTACTATCTCAGAGAGCTGTTTGTTTATAAACGAAATATTCTCTTGTACCCAATAAAAACAATTTCTAACCAGTTATGAATTTATCAACGTCTTAGATAATCCATTCCGACCTTAGTATATTCTTTTAACTCTATTCGAATGATCTTTTCCCATTAAATAACATGTCAACGCTTGTAAAATGTATTTTAGCAGTTGGACCCTATCTGACTAGTAGTTTGCAGGAATATGAAGGGAGTAAATAAAGGTTTTTAAGACAATCAGGTGGTGCAGCTTTTCCAATTACACAATCATCAGTTTCGTATTTTTGTTCCTAAGGTCACACATTTTCTGTGTGTATGGTTAAGACACATAATGATTTTTAGCATACAAATGCAATTCATGACAAAATATAATTTGTATACTATATCAATTCCATGAAAATTGTTTTTATTTTTTTTATCTCAAAAATCAATACGAATAACTGTTATGAATACACAACATAATTTGTATATGTATATCTATATTATGAATATGTCTTAATATTGTATGACAAAAATCAATACGATTAACTGTTATTAATAGACAATATAATGTACATAATGAATCATTATAATGAATATATTTTATTTTTTTTATCTCGAAAATCAATACGACTATCTTTTCATATAATTTTGTTCAGAAACGAAGGTAAAAAAACAGAATTGGAAATTACTAACGTATTATTGCAGGTATCAATTGAATTCTGGACCTAATATGAATATATCCCTGGTATTAAATCTAACACTTACAGAAATCTACAAACCTTTTTCTCTATCCTGTTATTTTTGAACAAATCGTTTGTTTAATGCACACAACAAAAAATATAATACGTAATAGTAAGAAATGCTGTGGTTTCAGCGTTTAAATGTTATGTATTAATGAACCATAGCGTGCCTAAGTACATTTTAAGTATTTTCCTGGTAACTTATCTTAATTACTTCTATATACATGTGCAAAAAAGAAAAGCATAAACTTGATGAATAGTTATATAAGTTATCGAACCACACAATATGTCGGTTCTGAAACATGAACATTAAAATCAAACTGTTCAATTCGATTTCTTCATATTTTTTAAGGAAATTACTTAATGGTTTAAACTTAACGTTAAGGAGCAAAAAGTTAAAAGTTATCAATAAACTATTAATGTAATACTTTATCAATATCTTCTCCGTAATTAGCCGATATACTATATTTTTATACAAAGGAATTACTGTATATTAACGTTATTCTTATTGTAGCTATCGCTCTTCTGGCCAACCATAAAATTAGCCAACAATTTATTGGCTCTTTTACAACGATAATTCGAATATATAATAAAAGGTTGGTAAGACCAAAGTTGTGTGTTATAGTTACGTGGTTCCGATTTGATTCAGTTGCTTTATGTTTAAACCAAGGAATTTTTCTAACATATATGCAAAATAATATATGTAATTTTATTTATTTTCAAAGTTTCCAAAATTAAAATTATTTCGTTTCCTTGTTCACTATGAAAAGGCATTACAAAATACACCAAAAGATTATAACATAATTAAAATGTCCACTTACATTGACATCTTCTAAATGAAAAAGGATCGCTAAATGTGTTACTAGGATTGGAATCCATCCTCTCCGTCAGGTGGGGGTATTAATAAATAACTAAATTTAAGACCACTAAATTTGAGAATAAAAGAAAATAACAAAAAATGGCAAGTGAAAAAGTCTAACATTGCTTAAAATTGCTGGTCTGAAAATCAACACATGAAATGGGATTAAACCTACATAACTCACCATGAGGAGTTTTTTACTCAAATTTATTTATGCTGTATACATAAAATTATCAGACCAACCGCTAATCAACCTTTTGGTTGAGGTTCAGCCACTTTGGGTACCAATATTTTAAAAACTAACCAGGAAACCTAAAAAGGTTTTACCAATTAATCAAAACCTTAACCAACAAAATTCGTACACAGTGCTCTGCAGTAGGTCAAATTTGTAGTTTTTGCAAGTCTTTAAATCACTGAGTCGGTAAAGACAAGAAAGACAGTGAATCGAGTAATGAGTCCGGACAAGAAATGACTGACTATATGCAAAAATGTAGGGATAGGCTTTGAAGCCTATGTCAAAGTCAAACTTAATGGAACAGAACTTGTAATAGCCTACTATTCAGGCGCTTCAAAGTCTGTGATCAGTGAGAGAACATGGAAACGTATAGGGGGCACCACAATTGAAAAAAATCACCAAGTTTGGTGGCTCCACAAAGAAAGATGTCTGTCTTGCTCTCCCGCCCTATGAGACCAGAAATTAATCTTACAATTCCGGTTAAATGAAGATTTCGATGAAGTAGCTCAGATTTACATCGTCGATATAATGGCCGAGTCGTACAGATTTTTTATCCATCTAAGCAATCAGATATCAGTAGGTATAGAATGATAAAACTTGTCTTTCCTCAAACTAATAATAAATGATAACGGTCGAATTGATGATAATATACTTAAATATGTCCTAATTACCTTCACCCAGGCTTTTTTCTTCTCAACTATAACATCAATTGATATTTCATCAATTGATAGAAGGTAATAGATCGTTTACTTATCGAAGAAGTCATCGAATTAAGTTGATATTATTTCTCTCAGTAATTATTTTAAAGTGATATTTCCAAAACATTATTCAACTTACTTTTTTAAATTTCAAAATAATGTATTATTGGTTGATCATTATTGAAGCCTATCACTCGAGAGTCTGTAAAAATGCCATATCTGCCTGCCTGTCTGTATGTATGTCTGTCCGTACAATGACTCAAAATCGATCAAGCCTATACACTTGAAATGAAGCTCTGTTTGCATTAAATTTCATTTTGATGTAAGGAACACGGAGTTAGATTATGGTGCATTTCACTCCATGGGAATTACATGAGCGTTAACGAATAGTTTTACATTTGTCTTATGGGAAACATGATGACATGGGAAAATTGCATATAAATAAATTTGTAAAAAAAACTGAATATGGGGTTTCAACATTTGGTACTTTTTCATAGGTGTAAAATAAACCATAGAGTGGAACATCAATGTTATAATTTAATGACAAAAATAGATTTCAGGGCACACTTGCATTGTAATAACCTCCCTGCCTCATTTAGACTTTTGTTATTTAAACATCGCAAATGATACCAAATTTTAATGAACAAAAATATGAATTAATAATTTGATAAGATATTACAACGAAAGCTTTCATCTGCGAACCTTTTATTTTCTATGCAAATTTAGTTCAACACAGACAAAAACGAGGTCAATGATAGTGCATGTCTAAACATGGAGTTTGGTCAAGCATTATTACAGGCCATCGACCTATGCTCTAATTTTAAGATTTCCTCATGACTCCTTGTGGGCCTAATATTGTTAGTTACTTCAAAACGTATATTTATAGGCGCAGTAATGATGTACCAAGTTTTTTTGTTTCACCTGTAATAGTGCAGGAATTATCAAGCCCGTACATCATATATCACGTGTAGTCCATCTGAGGTGCCAACCCAAATATGAAAAAAACGACTTTTTACTGAGCATTAATGTTTAAAATTGCAGTCATGAAATGAAACCAGTGCTGAGCAAACTAATATGTCCCGGTTCCCCACTGGGTAGGACCTTCTCAAGAGTCGTTATCTGGAACAGAGACATTTAATTCCTGTGTCATCGAAACTGTTCATTATTGATTCCTTAGTATTTAAACAATAAACGCTCTTCCTGTGTCTGGAAACACCTTCCGACGCGACATACGTACCGACTTTTGGGAAGCCAAAAATGAACATCGCTGCCGTAAAAATTTCCATGTGTAGAAACATGGATGCAAAACTTAATGTAAAAAATGTTATCACATTTTTCACTATAGAAAGCGGACCAATTAGCTCTCAGTGAGGGATTTACACAGAGACATTAACGGATAAAGTTTGGAACGGTGACCCTCTTACTTGAAAAGCGAGCTGTCGAAACATGACAAGAACTGCAAGATGAAAATAGGTTTGCAGATATGTAATTTTATTTCAATTAAAATCAAAACCTCATAGGTCTTAGAAACAATTCGCATTTCGAGCTTTTTTCCCGAGTAATATTCCTCTTTAAAAAATGTAGCCTACAACAGTAATGTGAGAGAGAGGGTTTTCTTTATAAATAGTCAAGTAAACATTTTTTACATTTATATAAGAATTACTCAAAGTGTACTTAAGATTAATGTATGGTCTCAAATGAAACTTAATGATAGTCTAATATTTAGTTTTAAGCAATCACCATCACTTACGTATATGATACCAGTAACAAATTTCACTTTTATTTTAGCTTTCCTAGCTCGATTCCAATCTGAAGTAAACTTGAATCCACACTATAATACCAATAGAGAGTGAAATAAAAAGATGGTGATATTTAAATTAAATACTTAAAATTTCTAGGAACTGTTTTATCAATTAATAATCAAGAATAAATTCATCAATTATTAACGTATTCATTGCACGTTGAGAAAAATCTTCAAAATGCTGAAGAAAACTATGCGCAGTGTCAATTGTAGCTCTAAGACTATTAAAAACTATTTATCCCCTAAACTCTCTTCTCTCAAAGCAACCGTCTGCGCTCGAAAAAATATTTATCTGTATTCAATCTACACCCATGTCCATCTGATCAGGCTGTTATCTAGAGCTAATCTTCATAAAAACATAATTGTATATTAGTAACGATTAAGTATTAATTCTACTGTTTATTATTTTTATAGTAACTATTTGTAAAACATTTCAATAGTAGTGCTTTCAGTGAAGGAAGGCCGTTTGTGCCTTGTTTTACGGTTACGTTAGGTATCGTTTTTTTATTCATTTATTCTCCAGAAGATATCAAAATATAGTTTGCTGCTTGGTGTGAAGATAAAGGAAGGACGGGGAAGAGATGATTGATTATCTGCTTGTTGGGTACGAGGTCGGATACACAGATTGGCTCCAGTCAGTCAATCTCTCGTTACTCCATCGTTAATCAATACACACTTTGCGTAGAATGGTTAAACCTTTTTCCTCAGTAGGATGGATAAAAAACTGACAATGTCTTATAGATAGCTCTCCACTGTTGACCTAAATCTACAAAAAATTTATTTTGTTTTTTGTACGAGCGTTTTTTCGTAGCAGCGAGGTAACTATACTGTCACAATATACAAATTACAATGCAACTATAGATTCTTACCTGAAGTTTTCCTAAAACCTTTCTGAAAATCCTTTTTTTAATCAGTGCTGGAGTTAATCTAGACAGTATCTATGTACTGCCTGTCAGGACTGGAACTGATAATGGTAAAAAAGATAACCTTTTATATATTGACTAACACCTGAGATCTACTTAGATCTAGTATAAATTGACGAATTGGCAATGGACGTAGTATTAAATATTGATTTAAAATATTTCTTTCACTTATAGCTTAATAATAAATCAAAATTAACAACGGGAACAGAAAAGTAACAATATCTCTAGATAACATTTCTAAGGTTCTTATCACAAAAAGGAATTGAAGAATTGTACTACCCGTGACTATTTGGAGTGATAGACATTAGAACGTATACCCGACGGATGTACCCCACAATCGCTAATGAATACGGAATTATTCTACAACTAACTACTCGTAAAAGTAGTTCAATTTAACAGTTCACAGGCCCAACTTCCGATTATTAAAAATATTGTCTGAGCGGTACTGAAACCTATCACTACCGGAGCTAAAAAGAAAATGTTGTGGATATTTAGGGAAATTGCAATCTGTGTAATGCGATCAGCCCGTTGCTTCAACACATAATTGGTTTTGTGTTAGCGAAGCTACTATATGTATCACTCAAGGGGGTGGAAGCAATTTAACTTGTTTTTGTCTGTCCGCAAAATATCTCTTTGACCCATATATAAGTGTGCATTAATCTATGTAGACATGTTTTAATTTGTATATAGACAACAACAAGATCAATGAGAATGGGTTGATTCATGGAGCTTTGCTAAGCTTTAGCGAACCTTCATATATTGGTCTTAGCTGGAACCATTAGCGCAATGACAAAATCGAAGAATAACTACGATTTTAAACAAACTGAGTACAATCATGTAGTATTTTAAAATTAAACATACTAACACATGTGTAGCCTAGTAGTTGCAATATATCTGGAGATATATTTCATTTTCAAACTTCAGATTTTTTATAAACAAGAATATGTTCTGACTGTGCATTCATCTATTGGATTTTTGGCTGAGCGGCAGTTAAGCTTATCTTTCAGTAGCCTGCTACCATTCCCCTTGATCAGCCGAGATGAGTTAAAAAATAGTTTTTTCTGAATTATTGTACTTTGTCTGACTGTCCACAGGACATCTAAAGAATGAAATGATCTATAGACAATTTTGCATGCAAACTCAGCGAAGCCTGTTACGCAACACGAGGCGTAATACCCCTGCCTTGTATTCAACTTAAAGTTTTTACTTATTATATTATATTGTGTATGTAGATACCGTACTTTATTGACATCTTAGTAAGGTTGCTAAGGGGGAAGAGTCTAGAATTTTCCATACAAGGTCATCGAAGCCTATTACGTGATACTGGTATGACTCTAACGTGTTCTTTATTGTGGTTTAAATGTTGGCTAAAATCAATGAAATACCATAAAATGAAAATCATGCAGTTAGGTGCTTCTAAAGCTAAAAATGTCTAATCCTGGTTTTTGATTAAGACTCTTCTTCTCTCAGTAAACTTAATAGTGTAAGTACGCCTTTGGATGAACTAGAGAAGATGTACTCCAGGTCTGCTGTAAATATTTTGTATAAACGATTTTCTGTGTCTAACAAATAAAATTTATAATCTATATCTCTATTCCTCTTTTTCATTTTAAAATAGATCAATATAAATTGATGTATTAGCTTTTTGATTGCGCTATAATCATGATCTTCAATTGACATGAGTCCTGTAGCCAATTTATTTTACTGACTAGTCAGGAAAATCTACAACTCCTTTTTCATTATACATAACTCAACCTGCACCATCTATACTGTGATTTGATCTATGTTTAATATATATCACGTAATAAATATTATGGTCACTAAATCCCAAACTAAGAACATTTTCTTTTCTTTACCTCTAAAGTTGTATAGCACAGCACGATTTAATAGTTATCTGTTTAGAAGTTCTATAGTTTTACTGAAAATATCATACGAATATGTATGTGTATGAAATCTTACTCGCAAAGCTCTATAATTCTAAGAAGGAACAACAATACGACACTCAGTTCATCGCAGCACAGACTGTTTGATAAACAATATTCATGGAGAAATAGCCTTAATCGTAATTATCTCTTTTTGTAATCGGGTATAGAGTTTAACAGATCTTTTAAATTTACCTATGTTATATTAGTGTAATTGTATCCTGCCGCAATTATGTTGCAGCTTGCAGTGACAAACATGAGCCATCTGTGCGCAGAGAACACTGACGGGTCATGTGATACGCTTTGAAAGCGGTCGACAACCCAAACACGTTTAGACAGGTTTATTCAGGAGATTGTGGCTTTGAATCGTGAACTCGGCATGACAGAGGATCGGGCATTTATTTGTGTGCATCAGGTCAACGTAAAATCCATGGCATTCGTTTGAGGTAGACCTAGTGTACCAAGACAATACAATTATAAACAAGTTAATAGAGGTACAGCAATTTGTATAGTTTTTATAGCATTAGCCACATGTACAGTTAAATAACATAAATAGGTTGTACGTTTCTACATATTTCAGGCCACCAGCCCTCAATAGCAATCAAATAGCTGTAGAGGCTTTATTTTGAACGGAATTCCAACGAAATTGAACTAAAAATAATTATTTTAAATAGTTTATAATATGTAAGTAAAAAGGATTTCTAAAATACAGTGGTCACGTGTTCGAATCTCAAAATTTTTTAATGTAAACACGCGCCATGTTATACATCATTTTAAACATTTAAAATCATTCAATCACAAAGTTGGTTCAAGTAAAAGTGTTATTATCTCTTTGTATTTTTAAAATGGTGATCTACATACAAAAGCATACAAAAGTTTTTTCATGCGATATGAACGCACATCAAAATAAAAATTTTTGCATTGTTGTATTATCAAATTCTTTCTGCCAAATAGTATTTGATTATATTTTTTCTTCATAATTCCCTAGCTACTTGAAAAGAAAGAATGTAAATTTCCACTTAGTACCTATAAATACAGTTTTTCCGCAGTTTACACAGTCATTAATTTAATATACTTCTTGGAAAAAACTTTTACTTAGTGATCACATTTTCCCAGAAATTTAAAATAAAAAGGAAGTTTTATATGGAGTGAATATTTTCCATTTATACATTTAGTAAACTGATAACAAGAATAATTAAAGTAATAAAATGCATTTAGCTGGAAACAATAGTTACGTATTTTCTTAGCCCACGAAGTAAGCACAGAAAATTAGATTAGGACTATGAAAGTTACACCTTTGATGTATTAGTTTAAACAGGAGGAAATAATTCATACGGGACGTGGTGTTAAAAGTACTTGGTATTATCCTAGTTATTTCTGAGGTCAGGAGCTATGGTTGTGCCACGTAAGTGTTTTTACCGTTTCAAAATATTTTCCAACTAACCAATCACTCCACAGACGACGCTATGACCAGCGCACACTTTATAGCAATTGCATGAGTTATCCCTTGTATAAGTAACATCATTAAAAGTAAAATTAAAGTTGCAATGCTCCAGGACTGTAGTCAAGAATACACTGAAACAGGAATTATTTCATTGAACTGTTAGAGTTATTTCCTGGCTATATGTATGACCTTTTGTAACAAAAACTAAGAGTCTATATACTAAAAGCTATCTTTTACGGTGAATTAAATCATTAACTTTCAAGCGAAAAATAGTAATAACTAATTGCAGTTACTTTAGCATTTTTATGGTCTGAAACTAATGTAGTACAGAGATAAATTTATACTATTCATTAAAAGTTATAGTTTTTGATAAAATTAATATACGTCCAATAAAAAATAAACGATCTATTCTTCTCAGAAAAGTTTTGATTTAAATATATAACCATGCGGTTTATATAACATTATTACATTTATTGCAATAATTAATAGTTTTTTGGAAATAATTGCTGAATTAAATGTACACATTTTTTTCAGTAATCCTTTAAACTGTTTTTTTAATTCTAAAATTTTTGTATAACTTTTTGAAAGGCTACATTACGCAGTTTAAATATAAAAAAAATTAAATTAATTATCAATGAAATTTTCATTTATATTAAAAAAATTTTATTCTTAAAATATTGACTAAAAAATGTTTAATTAGTCAATGTTGTATTTTAGTATACTTCTAAATATTTGTATGGCTCTATCTCAAAAACTATACAAAAATATAATACCATATAAATAAAATTAGAAATAATAGTTGTGGTAAGTTAACTCAGCATACTGTTACTCATTATCTTTTTTGTTATACGATACAAATTAACTGAAATATGAATAACAATGTCTTTCTGAGTGGTCGTTATAAAAAATTACTAAGAATATAAGTGACTTAAAACTGCTTAAAAAATGCTGTATTTTTGTTTTATAATGTAAAGTATTTAAGTTTTTCACGATTGCGGACAGTCAATACCTTAAAAATTAGTTTTGATATCGCCTATTAAAATTATAGAATCTATTTGCAAATATTGACTATGTACGAATTCTTAACAATTACTGCATTTTATCGTATTCATTTATAGTACATACTATTTGTATAAGCTCTTATACACACCGTCCTTTCCATAAGGGTTTTTTTCTGTCTATTAAGAAAATGAACTATGTTAGATGAATGAAGCAAACTGATTTCTCCACAAAAATAATATTTTAAAATATTTTAATCAATATTAAAGTACAAAGTGTGTAACCACATCTGTAGATTAGTTGGTTCGATTTAAACTTTGTCAAATGTTATAAGTCCAACAGTTTAAAGTTTTTTTGTGATGAAAAATGTTTTAAATGTTTTTTTCTAATATTTAGCCATATCAAGTTTATTTTATTAATTTTAACCAAGCCTGTTTTGTTAATAATTATTAAATTAAAAATTTATTTAACTAAAAGAAACCTCTAGGAATATTGCAGACAACTTTGCTAGTGTCTTATTCATAAGAATTAATAAGGTAAGAACACGAATATACATAAAATGCAAAGCCCTCATCCACTAAATTATGACTAATTCTACGAATTAATGTTATCAAAGTTTTTAATTTGGAAGACGTAAACCCAATGACATGAAAACAGAACAACTAAAGGACTTGAAATCACTATAGGGGTTGAAATAGAAGTATTAGATTTCCTAGTTGTTTGTCCTACCCTCTAAATGTTTTAGACAGGGGAAATTTGACACACTCGTGTCTTATCCTCTCAAAAGACAAATAAAAGAGGTGTTTCATAAATACCGCCCATAAGGATTTAAACAGGGTTGAAAACCCCCAAAAAAGTCACATTTTTGTCCTCCGTGCCATTGAAAGATGAAATTTGAAATGCACATACTTCAAATCAACTGACAAAAGTAGAGATTTTTTCAAAAAGGTCGATCGATCACTCATAGAGGTTAAAGTGAATGTCAAACTCTTGAAAAACCATAAAACTTTATTTTAAACTTCCAGATTTTCTAGAAATATGAAATTTAACATGCAAGTTATGCTAATAACAAACAAAAAAAGTATTTTCATGAGAATCAATCTCCCTTTTTGGCAAAGTTTAAGGCGAGTGAAAATGAGATTTCAGTCTTAAAAAAATATGTTTATACTAACTTTCCAATGTCCTTAGAAAATTTTAACTAATTGGCCCACATGTGCCACATGATTTAACAGAAAAACAAAGCATTTTCATGAAGATCTATGATATTTTAAATGGGGTGGAAACCAGGCCCGTAGCTAGGCCCTTGGAGGCCCCGGGGCAGAAAGGTCCATTCGGGGCCCCCCTTTGTTATATATTTCGCACTTTTTTTAATTAATAGATATAAGCATACAGTAATTGGATCTTTAGGCTTAGAATTTATGTGCATTTTTTTATTATTATCCTATTATTATTATTATTACCTTTTTTTTCTTATTAAATCTATAATACTTAATTGTTTGCTTAAACTATGTATACAAATTTCTACGGTAAGTCATAAACTGGTAATGATTTTATATGCAAATTTGTATGACTCCTGGCCCTGGTGCCATTAGTTTGGTTTTTAGAGCCATTATTTTTTCAGCTTACCATTGTGATTGGTATTCTATTTATAGTGCTGAAAGGAAAATGAAAAACATAATTATTTTTTCAAATTTTATTCACAATAGATAATAAATAAATAAAGACATAAGTGGTGATGTCTTAAAACTTTTTAGTCTCTTCTTAGGCCTACATCCAAGCAATGTAGTTTTAGTAGATAAACATACAAGTAATATCATTAATTATGTAGATAATACCTTTGAATACACAATAAATTGTATATTTATTTATGGTGTTTATGGTAATACTGGTAATACCATTAATTATATATGATCAATGGTGGTAAATACCCACTCATTCTCAAGTTTAAAATTGCCCAACTAGTTTGATAGTGAGAATGCAACTGAACTTACTAAAAAAGAACTTTCTTCTTGACTTGACACTAGCAAAAACATCAATAATTCGGTCAAAATCTATTTTTCGGGCTGTGTCATTTTCAATAGACAAAAGAGCCAAATCAGTGAGGACGTTTGTTGGGACATGGAGCTTCGCAGGTAGTTTTTGATGAGTTTTAATTTTGAGAATGATCTCTCTGCTTTGGCTACTGTCACAGGACTGTGAGGTACATAAAGCATGCTGTTAGTACATCCGGGTAGGTTGATGCTAGGGAACTGTTTTCAATGAGTAGGAGATTTGCAACTTCTTTTACTTCTTTGAAATCCTTTAATTTGGATTGAAAAGCATTCCTTACTGATAAAATCTGAGCTTTGAACAATGGCGTTACATCATCTGAAAATCTGCTTACAAAATTATCAGCTTCACAACGCAGTTCTTCATCTGAACATGAGGCCAGGAAAGAAGGGTGGAACAATTTTATAGGCATCAATCACTTGCTTCATGCCTTTAAAACGGTTGTCAATTTGTGACACTATAGTATCAACCATTGGGAAGAATATTGTCACTCTGAAATTGCTTTTAGGATCTGTCAGTCTTTGGTCTTCACAAAGTTCATCAAAGTGCTTTTTTACCTTTCTTGCACGTTGGCCAATAAATTCATGGTAATCGTAATCCCCCATTTTGAACATACTTCTTCTGCTTCACTACAGACTTCTTCAAAGGACCAACGAAGTTTCGGTTACTTTCAATAAAGCATTGCCTAGGAGATCGTACGCTGTCATTAAATCAATAGATTCCGTTTGCAAGGATTTTGAGGCAATGTTTATTTCCCCTAATATTTTGCACTGGACAGTCAAGAGCAAAACAAAACTAAAAGATTCTAACCTTTTTTTGAGCCCCTCAGCTTCATTCCTTTCCTTTGGCTTTTTGCTTGTCAAAATTATTTTATTTAAGGCTTTCATTACATCACCGAACCTTTCCTTTAAAGCGTACACAGCTTCATATCTCCCTGCCCAACGTGTAGGTTTAAAGTCTTTAATGTTACCTTGTCTTTAGGAACAGGAGCCTTCGGATTCTCTGTACAACCAGAAACGACTTTTAGTTCTTGCCACCGAACAATGCTGTGGCCAAAAAAACTGTAAATATTTTTGCACCGTCTCAAAAAATTGTGCTATTTCTCGATTGCATTCAACGGCATCTTTAAGAACCAGATTCAAATTATGGCTGGCACAGTGAATGAAATAGGCATGGGGTGCAAGTTCTTGGATTCTCTTTTGTACTCCATTATACACACCACTCATGACCGATGCACCATCGTATCCTTGTCCTCTGCATTTTGTTATGTCAAGGCCTTTTCTGAAATTGATTTTATGATGACGTCTTCTAGCCCCGAAGCGGTTTGGTCAGTAACTGCTGTGAAAGATGTAAACGTTTCACAAATTCTCAACTCACAAGGTTTTTCCGAGTTGGTCATGGTCAATCTTTACATAGCGAAAAACTTCGCTTAGCTGATCTACTTTACTTACATCTTGTGTTGTGTCGTAAATTATGGAGAAAAAAGCGCACTCAAAAGCTCTTCTTTAATTCCACTAAGCACTTCACTAGCCATCAGAGAAATAATTTCATTCTGAATTGTTGGACTGAGATAATTAACAGTACCCACTTGGCCTTGTAATTAGATCTTCTAGGATAGTGTCATATTTTGACAGCAATTCAATCAATGATAGAAAATTACCTTTATTTCTATCAGTGATATGCCAACTGTCTCCACGAAAAGGAAGGTTGCATGTTGCCAACATAAGGGAGACATCTAAGACCCTCTTCAAAACTTTCCTCCAAAAATTCCGCTCCTCCTTCAAACCTTTTTCTAGTGCATCGTCTATTGAGCCATGACGTCGCCATTGCTCATAAACCAAGCAGGAATCAGCATGGTGCTGTGAATTCTCATGTGTCTTTATGCGATCAGACAAATGTTTCCAGTCCCTTAATCCTGAATCCCATCCTCCTACAGGTCCTTTCTGGGGAAACAACCAGCAAGGTTGGCAATAAACACAATCCAATTTGGACGAAATAGCACAACCAAGTTCTTTTCAGTTTGAGCCCAGACTTTGACTTCAGGGTAAAATAATTGTCCTGAAAAGGACCTACCTTGTTTTCCATCATATGGAAATGGGCCAACTGGTTGATAGGGTCCTAGTCCTAATTCAATAATTCGTTTTTTCACCTCTGGATCGATGATCTGGTCTGGAAAATGGGGTTCTCCGGTGTTTAAACAAGTTTCATTAATTTTATTCGTCCGGCTACATTCCACCTGTAAGTAGATTGCAATGCATTAGTATTTTTTTTCTTACAAACATGATCATAACAATAGGGACTTACTGTAATTCCATGTTTACATGGAAGTAATACTGTTTACTTCCATGTACCCATGGAATATTTTATCGTAGGGATTCCATGTTTAGGGCGATAAAAACAGCATATGTTGTTATGTTGAAAAAATATAATATAAGTATTCTGTACTTGGCATGTCTACTTACTTGATCATTTACCCGATCAGTTCACTGCTTGACGTAGGACTTGTTGGAGGTTTTGGCACAATTTTCTTGTTGATGCCCTAGCCCTAGGCATGTTACTTCTTCATCAATACTTTCTTCAGCGTTATCTTGAGCTGTAACTTCCTCTTCAATCTCATTTCCTGGGACTGGAGGTTGCAATAAAAAATAGCAAGTCAAAATAACATTAAGTTACATATAACATATAATTTAAAGCCAATTTTAAATAACATTGTAAAGATATAATAAAATATATAAAAATATATAAAAAAATATAAAAAGAGTAGATACATGGCCTCATAAATAATGAATGTGCAAGCGAGTGTGGTGCATTTTTTTACATCATATTATCAACAAAAAGATATAAAATTACTATGATAGATATATTCATGCTGTGCTGCTGTGCATGTATAAACAAATAAAATACCTACACAGAAAGAAGTAGAAACCAAAGGAATCATAAAAATCACATAAAAAATTAAATGACCACTACACAATAGTAGGTAATATGTAGCCTATATATGACTAGTGATAAATTCACAAACAAACATTGCTTATTAGATTAGAATAGATTGCAGTCTGAGTCAGACACAGTGGTCTAAACTCAATCAAACATCCAAACTCTAGTTAAATTTTAACACAGTTTAATTTTAACATAGTTAAATTTTAAGATATTAATTATATAGTTATTGGCCAAGCTAATTAATTAGGCCTAAATACCGTATCTAAATTCAAACCACTCACCAATTATTGGTCTAGTTTTCAGTACTAGATGTAGATGTGACATTAGTACTTTTAGTTGTAGTAGTACTAGTAGTAGGACATAACCAAGCAGATAGGGTGGAAGAACACTTTGAAGCATCCTCTTCTCTTTTCTTCTTGTCTTGCCTTTTCTTTGCCCCACTTTGATAGCTTCTTTTCATTTTAACAAATACAAGAATAAGAATACAAATTGTATAACACTTTAACACCGTAACAAACGAGTAACGGACGAACGCCAAAACGTCAGTTTTTGGTGTTAGTTTACCATCAACATAACATAACCTTATCCGGGCTGTCTGTCACTACTCACTAGTCGTAGTCACTCTCACTGTCGTCTGTCAGCTGTGGTAGAGGCAGTCGGCAGACGGAGCCGTCTACGTCACGTCGACGTCAGGACGAGTTTATTACTGTTGGGATGGGGGAGTAAGGTGAACTAAAAGTGCAAACTGCATTTCTTTAATTGCGTAACAACTGACAGGCTGATTGATAGTCTGTCTATTTTGTACGAAATCTCTGTGAGAACAATATCTGTCCATTATTTTATATTGAAAAGCTATTTAAATATTTTTTTATAAAGACATTTTGATGATTCGATGAAATATCCCTACGACCCTACAGTAATCAATAAATTTCACGTAAACTTTAATTTCATTTTCAATTTTTCCACCTTCATTTGGGGGCCCCCCCTGGCCGGGGGCCCCGGGGCAATGCCCCGGTTGCCCCAGCCTAGCTACGGGCCTGGTGGAAACCCTAAAATAACTGCATTTTACGTTCCAAATTACAGATATCCGACACCGATGAAATTTTTTGCACGTGTCTTATGCCCTCCACAAATAGAAGATCCGTCATAATTATCAACTACCCAAATTGAGAACTGAATTTTATTTTATAGACTTACAAAAGAATCTACTATCTCTAAAAAGAACTGCATTTTACTTTTCAACTTACAGATCACCTATATCGATTGCATTATGACACATACGCCTTAGACGAATAAAAGATTTGTCACGAATGAAAACTACTAAAAATAGGAGGCTGCTGAACAGTGTTCTAACCCCTAGAAAAAAAATATATTTTGTTCCGGTACCGGAATTTAATATACCGAAAGTAGATTACTCTGGCCAGGAAGTAGTCACTTTAGATTGAAGTAGACTTTTCAGACCGAGGTAAGTATATACTTTCTGTTTCAAGCTAAACGCCCACTACGGCATAGGAACATACCCTTGACTGGAAGTTAATTACAATACCGGAAGTAGGCTCTTTTTTCACTGAAGTAAAATTTCAGATCAATGTGTATTGTCTTATTAGAGCAAGAACTAAAATGTTACAACATTAACGGAAATACCTCACACCAACGGTACATTACAATAGAGACGGAAGTAGACACTATTTTGACCAAATTATAACTTTTAAGACCAACGTATGTGTATAATTTTGGACCAAGTCATGTCTGAATATATTTTTCTTATTAGAGATAACAATCCCAAACGTTATTATTAACGGAAATATTCTTAAACAGGAAGAGTAATACTATCGCCGAGAGTAGAAAATCAAGTAGACCATTCAAACCAAATATGTAAATGTTATGATCTTGTGCTTGTTTCAGAGATAAATTTGAATTTGTCAGTCAGATATATGGGCTATCCAGAGTTAAGACTAGAATACACAAAATTAATGATTTTTAATAATCTTTATTTTATTAGTACTAATTAAAGTCTTTCACCCCTCTCCCCTTTTATTTCAGGACCCAAAAACACCCTCTTTAAAAGTTAAGCCCAATTATTCTTAAATGTATCAAGAGATTGTAATATCAGTAGTAACCATCACTTATTTTAAAGAGTGTTTATTATGACATTTATAACGTGTACGCCTATGACCTACGTGTTACTCAGTAGGACAAGCGGCGGGTAACTGCTAGTCAACAGTATCAATACATTAAAGTTGCTATTTACAATTAAATTTTTTGTTTAAATCATTTTTTAAATACGCGAAATATTTCCGGACAAGACTTGCGGAATTTTGCCGTATATCTGACACACCAATTTGTGTAACGTTATTCACCACACTTAAACCGGAAGTTGGTGTTTACCTCAGATACTAAAAATATAGGAAGGAACCAGTATGATGTTTTTGATCGAACCATTCTATATTATAATCGGTGTAACGTGTTAAACAACATGCAATTTCTTATTATATAGAAATTTATCTAAACAATATTGGCATTATATCATATTATTATTCTGAATTTTGCATTTTTCAGTTCTATTATTTATACTTTTTAAATATTTCAATATCAGGTATATACAATATGAGATTCCTATATCACTTTATGTCAAGGATTTACGTTAGGTTTCAGTCTAATCACCATGAGGAAAATCTACAAAAAAGTGAATATCAATCCATTTCATTGTGTAAAAAACCAAAATTAATGTTATTTTGATTGTCCCTCTACGCTATAAAGTCATTAATATAAACCTGTAAAAATATTTTATTTATTGAAAAATGTGTATTCAAATCTTAAACTGCCTACTGGTTACTGAACTGTATAATTTAGATTATTATTACTATTACTGAGTAAGTAGTCTACAATTTATATTACCTCGTATACAGGGACAGAGTGGTAAAATATTAGCAATAATCTTTACATTAAAAAAAATAATCTATAAATATTCAGATAATTGTGCCATGTTAATATGCAAAAGGTATTATTTTCAAACATAATTTATCCGTAAAATATTAGTAAATATGGAGAAGGTTTTAAATAATTATTAAATAGCTAAACAAACAAAAAAAGCTTTTAACATTCTTTTAAAACAAAATACAAAAAATTGTAATCTATTTGCAATCTTTGGAATTTGTAGGAAACAAACTATCTCTTAGAAGAATTTATGGTTCATTGTAAGACACCTTAATTCAAACACTGTTTTGATATATGAATATTAGCTGTAGGTTTATCAATCTACTTCGATCAGTATAAATTAAAGCAATCTTTATATATTGTATTTTTACATTGAAACAACAAACGCTTTTTACAGTAATTTTTATAGTAATCCAATATACTGTATGTATTAATTAAGGAGTATGAAGAATTTTTCTTTATTTAATATCAAAATTATTTTGACAGAATTTACGAAATGTAATTGTCAAATAGACTCGAAAGTAATATCTTAAATATATTTTCATTTCAATAGAAACTTTGTAGAAGGTGTTATCAGTTGTAAAGAATAGTAATGAGAAATGAAGGAAACAGGATTTTCCGGACATTTGCCATCGTTCAGTGAAACAAGAACGATGTCTTGTTTCACTGAACGATGGCAAATGTCCGGAAAAATCCTGTTTTCCTTCACAATCCTTCCATCGTCAAAAATAACCTTTAAACAAAGAGTAATTGAGAATGATTTGTATAAATGTTTAAAACCAATCTGAAACTATGATTTTAAACGTTATTGTGAGCACTTGCAAAGGAGAAATTGTACCGCCCACTGAATATAGATATGTAACTATTGTAATATAGTGACTAAATAGTAGTTTAGGATTTATTATAAAAATATTTATAACTTTATGTAAGTGTTTTTGAAATAGCAAAAGTAACAAAAAATAAAGTTTCGTATGTGAAAAAAAAAGAATTACTTTTAGAACTTGTTAGACTTTTATAGGTGGAATGAACGAGTCCCAATTCCACCCTAATGCTTTTTTTAAACTCAGAAAGCTAATAACGAGAAGTCTGCTATGGGAGGTCAGAGGGACGTGACTGGGGGGGTGGGTAAGAGGCCACACTTTCCGACCTCTAGATATTTGGAACGGTGCATTTCCCGGAATTGGTAAGAACAACGCTTATTGCAGGTTTTGAATAATTATCCAGCGTTTCATCTTTCTTAAGCGTTTATATCTATTTAAAAAAGCTCGCACTTACTAACGTCTTAAGTAATTCCCAAATTTCCTGATATCTCAGAACATGTAAATGGACACAAGTCAAGTTTATTTGGCTTATGGACTTAAATAGAGAAACTAAAGCATTTTTGTAGAGATGAAAGATCATTAGGGATTGAAATGGGTTTGCAATCTCTAGGATAATTTGTTGTTCAACTTTTCAATTACCTAGAAATATATGAACTTTGACATATGTACCTTAAATATAAAAACAAAAAGCATTTTAAAACTTTCGTATACACTCTATATATTTATTTAAATCGGAGTATTAAGGCAAGCGCTACTAACCGGATCAGATTAATAACTTATATTGAAAGCAGATTAAAGTGCCGGTATTACACGTATTTTTAACTAAAGTAGGCTTCTCGGACCGAGTATGAGTATAATTGGTTAGTCGTGGCAACAAGAAAAGGTTTTACAACGGCTTGTAAAATGTAATAGATTCGAACCAGTAATACTTCTTGAATAAAAGCCAGATTTTTTTTTAACTTTTAAACGTCTTAACTACGAACACTGATTTCATGTTCCAATGAAGAATTGTAATAGGATTTCACAATATAAACATAAGCGCTTTCACTTAGAGTACTACGGACTTGGTGTTTCTTCACAGTGATCTAAAATAATTTAAGTGTTATGGAAATTGATGCTGTTACTGTAACTATTTAATCAAATATTATGGAAAGTTGCATGTTTCATAATTATTTAATGAGTGTGCGTCCATTTGTACTAATAAACCCTGTTTCTCTCTCTAATTTCGGGACCCCAGATTTTTGCTCTTTAAAATGTATAGTCCAATAAGTAATTCTAAAATTAATCAAGATATATCTCTAATTACCTATCACTCATCTAAGAAGTGCTTAAGACATTTAAACTACGTACCTGTTTGTTCGCGTGGAAATTACGTGCAATGCGGCGGGTAACGGCTACTAGCAGGCGCTGCCCAATTCGTATATAAACAATTTACTAATGCTTACATTCCAAGTAAGTGGTGATCCATATAGAACCATTTTTCATGTTTAAACAACAAGCGCAATGCACATTATCTTAAAGGAGCCTATCCGATTGCTTGTGACAGGATTTTCAGAATGGGAAAGATATGTTTGCAAGATGACATATCCTGTCGAGATCCCATGAGGAGGCAAAAAGGGTACTGTTTCTCAGTCATGTTACCTTGAAAGAAGGGAAGGCTAGCTATGTTCAAGCCACTTCCGGTCAAAGTGGAATAGAGGATAGTCCTCTCGTGTTTAGACCAGCAACGGCCTTTGACATTAACGAAGCTCTATCTACTCCAACAATCATTCTCACGATTTTTTAGTAAGTGATGTGCCGCTCCTAGATACCCATATAATTGCGTACATATAAGTGACAAATCGGTTTTTAATGTACTCAGTGTAGGTTCAACCAAACGGTTTTTAAACAACTTAATGTGAAGACTCCTGGGAGAGAGTATTACATAGTTATCATTAATTATGAGTTTATTTGAGAAAATAAGCTTGTCAAAAGTGTCTACAACGTTTCTAAAAAACGCATCCAAGCGTATTCCATAAAAATATTAATCTTAAAGAATGCGAGTGATTGAATGTATAAGATTATACTCGCCTTCGGCTCGCTGGGGGCTACGCCCCCAGGCCCCCAAAGTAAGTGCCTTAAATTCGGGGATATGAATTGATTTTGGTGACAGGTAAAATTCGGACATGATGTCATGCCAGGAAATTCCCAGGGAGGGGGTTAACGTTACCTGGGGATAAGACGTCAGGGGGTTATCTGGTCATACCAGGAACTTCCCAGTGGGGTGGGGGTTAAGAGATTTGGTGATTGGTAAAATTCGGACGTGAGGTCATGCCAGGAAATTCCCTGGGGGGGTTTAATGCTACCGGGGGTTAATACATCAGGGGGTTTAATTTACTCAGTTGGTCATTTGGTCATAACAGGAAATTGCGCGAGGGGTTAATGTTACCGGGGTTAACGACACACCCCAGGCTCCCTTTCGGGTGTTGGCCAAATTCGGGGATAAGCGGAATTCGGAAATTATCTTGGACCTATGTTATTTAATTTTTCAGTTTTAACCAAAGTTTTGACTTTAATGGCGTTTAACGGGTTAACCGTTAGAGATACGAGAAAAAGTAAACTGGACCTTTCCTGTCGGAAATTTAATTCGATTCTGACCTCAGATTTGATCTACGACCTACCGTTCAACCACTATCAGGCAGAATGTTAAAGGGGGTTAAGACATCAGGGGGTTTAATTTAGTCAGGATATTGCCTAGTCATGATGAACAAATTCCCGGGGGGGTTAATGTTACAAGGGGTTAATGGCACACGTGGGCCTATTTTAGAGGGTGTTGTGTCTGTAAACGTAATAAAAAACTCTGTCCCTATCTACTTTTGAAGCTTCACTAACGCTCAGCCAACTCCCGATGTGGAGGGGGGTGTCTGTGCTACGAGAATATGTGTACAGTAATTTTTATCAAAATAAAACGTTGATGAGGGGTTTATATTACTTCGGAAATTTTCATTCCATACCAGAGTGTTGATAAGGAATCACTATTTCATTTTAAAAAGCACTCTGACCCTATCTACTATTGAAGCTTCACTAACGCTCAGCCAACTCCCGATGTGGAGGGGGGGGGTTATAGTCCACTCGTTAACGGAGTAATACAAGTCCAATCTGGAACCAGCATGAATCGCACTAATTATAGTTCCAAAATTTAATACACCTAAAATTGACGACAAAGAATTAGCCATTTATAGCATTTATCAGGCTTACGGAAAGATAAACGACAGAAAGCTACTGGACCTTTTTTGTATATCCTATGAATAGCTACTTACAAAAAGTTTTACATTTAAGCTAGGACCAACAGTTCGGCCACTATCGAGCACGAAAAGTAAGTTTTTAAGTGAAATTTACAATATAATTACGTTTTTAAACGGCTAAATCATGGAAGATAGAGTAAAAGGTCTCTGGACCTTTTGTGTAGATCGCATTATTTTGTATTAAAATCAAATTTTTACTCTGGGCTAGAACTAAGGTTTTGTCTGAAATAGAGCCCAGAAAACAAAATCCCACGTAAAACTCAAAAAATCAAAACTTTAAAACGCGTTTATGCGGCCAAACCGTTGAGGATAGGGCAAAATGTTACTGAACGTTTTTTGTAGATCACGTGAGTTTTCTAAATCCACATAAATAATCTGATTTGAGCTACGACGACCAACCGTTTAGCCGCTATCAAGCCCGGAATGTAAGTTTGTGGGCGAAAATGTCCAAATATTTTCACTTAATCGCGTTTTGCGGTCAAACTAATGGAGATATAGTAAAAAGTCATTAGACCTTTTTTGTAGATCATATTATTTCCTAAATCTAACCTTTGTTTTATTTTGACCTCCGACCAATTGTTTTCGCCGCTATCGACCCCAAAAACAAAGTTTTCCACGTGAAAAGTTACAAAAAGAACAAACTTGCACATAATCACGTTTTTTTTATTTCTACCAAACTAATGAGATAGAGCAAAAAGTTACTAAACCTTTTCTGTAGATCGTAAAATTTGCTAATTTGATGGGTCAATCAGATTTGAGCTACAACCAACCGTTCGGCCGCTATCGAGCTCGAAACATTATTTTTAAGCGAAAAAATCTCTGGAATGTCAAATGTTCAAGCGTTTTGTCGCTTAACCATGGAAGATAGAGCAAAAAGTCATTAGACCTTTTTTGTAGTTCACTTCATTCCTGGCCATGAATTTTTTTCCGTCAGATCCGAGCTAGCTCAAACGGTTCGCCCGCTATCGGGCTTACAAAAAATGCCTGCAGGGGTGAAGAATGCGCGATTTTTTTGGGAATTTTTTTTGAGGGGTTTAAAAGTAAAAAATTCTCGGTTTTCAGACTTTTCCTCCGGGTCATATTGCAAAAGGTACCTGCATGCCAAATTTCAAGTTTCCAGCACTTCTAGAACTATGTTAGAATTTGTATCGTATACTATCAGTGAGTGAGTCCAGTCAGTCAGTTTCACATGCGGTTGTATAGTATACTCGCCTTCGGCTCGCTGGGCTACGCCCCCAGGCCCCCAAAGTAAGTGCCTTAAATTCTGGGATAAGAGGGATTTTGGTGATTAGTAAATTCGGACATGAGTTCGGGGATAAGCGGAATTCGGAATTAAATTGGACCTATTTTATTGAATTTTTCAGTTAGTAATCAAAGTTTTGACTTTAATGGCATTTTACGGGTTAACCGTTAGAGATATGACAAAAAGTGACTGGACCTTTCTTGTCGGAAATTTAATTTTGTCTTTCGATTGTGCCCTCAGATCTGATCTACGACCTATGGTTTAGCCAGAAATGAGCTCGGGAGAAAAGTCTGCACGGGTCAGCTATCTTGAATTGTTTAGTATAAACATAATAAAAACCGACCTCAAGGCAGTATTTTAAGTCGAACAGGGGGTTTTAATATCACCAGGAGACTATCTAGTCAAGGCGAGAAATTCCCTGGGTGGGTGATTAATGTTAAGGAGGTTAAGACAAGAGGGGGTTTAATTTCGTCAGGATATTGTCTGGTCATATGAACAAATTCCCAGGGGGGGTTAACGTTACCGGGGGATAAGTCTCCAGGGGGTTATCTGGTCATACCAGGATCTTCCCAGGGGGGGGGGTTAAGAGATTTGGTGACTGGTAAAATTCGGACATGAGGTCATGGCAGGAAATTCCCTGGGGGGGTTTAATGTTACCAGGGGGGTTAACACATCAGGGGGTTGAATGTACAGGAGGTTATCAGGTCATACCAGGAAATCCCCGGGGGGGGGTTAATATTACCGGGGTTAATGACACACTTGGGCCTTTTTTAGAGGGTATTGTGTCTGTGAACATAATAAATATTCCTCTGTCCCCTATCTACTATTGACGCTTAGCTAACGCTCAGCCAACTCCCGAAGTCACTGAACCTTTTCTGTAGATCACGTGATTTCCTAAATCCCGTTTAAAAATTTGTTTTGAGTTACGACCAACCGTTTAGCCGCTATCAAGCCCGGAATGTAAATTTTTAGGCGAAAATGTCCAATATTTTCACTTAATCGCGTTTTGCGGTCAAACTAAGGGAAATATAGTAAAAAGTCACTGGACCTTTTTTGTAGGTCATCTTATTTCCTAAATAAAACGTTTAGTCTTATTTTGACCTCCGACCAATGGTTTCGCCGCTATCGACCCCAAAAACAAAAGTTTCGCGTAAAAGTTACAACAAAATTGTACATAATCACGTTTTTCGGCCAAACCAATCGAGATAGGGCAAAAGATTACTGGACCTTTTCTGTAGATCGCGCAATTTGCTAATTTGATGGGTCAATCAGATTTGAGCTACGACCAACGGTTCGGCCGCTATCGGGCTTGAAACATTATTTTTATCGAAAAAATCTCTGGAATTTCAAATGTTCGAGCGTTTTGTCGCTTAACCATGGAAGATAGAGCAAAAAGTCATTAGACCTTTTTTGTAGTTCACTTCATTCCTGACCATGAATTTTCCGTCAGATCCGAGCTAGCTCCAACGGTTCGCCCGCTATCGGGCTTACAAAAAATGCCTGCAGGGGTGAAGAATGCGCGATTTTTTGGGAATTTTTTTGAGGGGTTGAAAATGAAAAATTCTCACTTTTCGGGATTTTCCTGGTGGTTACACGTGGAAAGCTATCTGTGTACCAAATTTCAAGTCTCTAACTCATCTGGAAGTAGGTTAGAATTAGTATACGTGAGTGAGTGAGTGAGTCAGTCAGTCAGTCAGTTTACACATGCGGTTGTATATATATTAGATAACCGTTAGAGATATGACAAAAAGTGACTGGACCTTTCTTGTCGGAAATTTAATTTTGTCTTTCGATTGTGCCCTCAGATCTGATCTACGACCTATGGTTTAGCCAGAAATGAGCTCGGGAGAAAAGTCTGCACGGGTCAGCTATCTTGAATTGTTTAGTATAAACATAATAAAAACCGACCTCAAGGCAGTATTTTAAGTCGAACAGGGGGTTTAATATCACCAGGAGACTATCTAGTCAAGGCGAGAAATTCCCTGGGTGGGTGATTAATGTTAAGGAGGTTAAGACAAGAGGGGGTTTAATTTCGTCAGGATATTGTCTGGTCATATGAACAAATTCCCAGGGGGGTTAACGTTACCGGGGGATAAGTCTCCAGGGGGTTATCTGGTCATACCAGGATCTTCCCAGGGGGGGGGTTAAGAGATTTGGTGACTGGTAAAATTCGGACATGAGGTCATGGCAGGAAATTCCCTGGGGGGGTTTAATGTTACCAGGGGGGTTAACACATCAGGGGGTTGAATGTACAGGAGGTTATCAGGTCATACCAGGAAATCCCCGGGGGGGGGTTAATATTACCGGGGGTTAATGACACACTTGGGCCTTTTTTAGAGGGTATTGTGTCTGTGAACATAATAAATATTCCTCTGTCCCTATCTACTATTGACGCTTAGCTAACGCTCAGCCAACTCCCGAAGTCACTGAACCTTTTCTGTAGATCACGTGATTTCCTAAATCCCGTTTAAAATTTGTTTTGAGTTACGACCAACCGTTTAGCCGCTATCAAGCCCGGAATGTAAATTTTTAGGCGAAAATGTCCAATATTTTCACTTAATCGCGTTTTGCGGTCAAACTAAGGGAAATATAGTAAAAAGTCACTGGACCTTTTTTGTAGGTCATCTTATTTCCTAAATAAAACGTTAGTCTTATTTTGACCTCCGACCAATGGTTTCGCCGCTATCGACCCCAAAAACAAAAGTTTCGCGTAAAAGTTACAACAAAATTGTACATAATCACGTTTTTCGGCCAAACCAATCGAGATAGGGCAAAAGATTACTGGACCTTTTCTGTAGATCGCGCAATTTGCTAATTTGATGGGTCAATCAGATTTGAGCTACGACCAACGGTTCGGCCGCTATCGGGCTTGAAACATTATTTTTATCGAAAAAATCTCTGGAATTTCAAATGTTCGAGCGTTTTGTCGCTTAAACCATGGAAGATAGAGCAAAAAGTCATTAGACCTTTTTTGTAGTTCACTTCATTCCTGACCATGAATTTTCCGTCAGATCCGAGCTAGCTCCAACGGTTCGCCCGCTATCGGGCTTACAAAAAATGCCTGCAGGGGTGAAGAATGCGCGATTTTTTGGGAATTTTTTTGAGGGGTTGAAAATGAAAAATTCTCACTTTTCGGGATTTTCCTGGTGGTTACACGTGGAAAGCTATCTGTGTACCAAATTTCAAGTCTCTAACTCATCTGGAAGTAGGTTAGAATTAGTATACGTGAGTGAGTGAGTGAGTCAGTCAGTCAGTCAGTTACACATGCGGTTTGTATATATATTAGATAACCGTTAGAGATATGACAAAAAGTGACTGGACCTTTCTTGTCGGAAATTTAATTTTGTCTTTCGATTGTGCCCTCAGATCTGATCTACGACCTATGGTTTAGCCAGAAATGAGCTCGGGAGAAAAGTCTGCACGGGTCAGCTATCTTGAATTGTTTAGTATAAACATAATAAAAACCGACCTCAAGGCAGTATTTTAAGTCGAACAGGGGGTTTAATATCACCAGGAGACTATCTAGTCAAGGCGAGAAATTCCCTGGGTGGGTGATTAATGTTAAGGAGGTTAAGACAAGAGGGGGTTTAATTTCGTCAGGATATTGTCTGGTCATATGAACAAATTCCCAGGGGGGGTTAACGTTACCGGGGGATAAGTCTCCAGGGGGTTATCTGGTCATACCAGGATCTTCCCAGGGGGGGGGGGTTAAGAGATTTGGTGACTGGTAAAATTCGGACATGAGGTCATGGCAGGAAATTCCCTGGGGGGGTTTAATGTTACCAGGGGGGTTAACACATCAGGGGGTTGAATGTACAGGAGGTTATCAGGTCATACCAGGAAATCCCCGGGGGGGGGTTAATATTACCGGGGGTTAATGACACACTTGGGCCTTTTTTAGAGGGTATTGTGTCTGTGAACATAATAAATATTCCTCTGTCCCTATCTACTATTGACGCTTAGCTAACGCTCAGCCAACTCCCGAAGTCACTGAACCTTTTCTGTAGATCACGTGATTTCCTAAATCCCGTTTAAAATTTGTTTTGAGTTACGACCAACCGTTTAGCCGCTATCAAGCCCGGAATGTAAATTTTTAGGCGAAAATGTCCAATATTTTCACTTAATCGCGTTTTGCGGTCAAACTAAGGGAAATATAGTAAAAAGTCACTGGACCTTTTTTGTAGGTCATCTTATTTCCTAAATAAAACGTTAGTCTTATTTTGACCTCCGACCAATGGTTTCGCCGCTATCGACCCCAAAAACAAAAGTTTCGCGTAAAAGTTACAACAAAATTGTACATAATCACGTTTTTCGGCCAAACCAATCGAGATAGGGCAAAAGATTACTGGACCTTTTCTGTAGATCGCGCAATTTGCTAATTTGATGGGTCAATCAGATTTGAGCTACGACCAACGGTTTCGGCCGCTATCGGGCTTGAAACATTATTTTTATCGAAAAAATCTCTGGAATTTCAAATGTTCGAGCGTTTTGGTCGCTTAACCATGGAAGATAGAGCAAAAAGTCATTAGACCTTTTTTGTAGTTCACTTCATTCCTGACCATGAATTTTCCGTCAGATCCGAGCTAGCTCCAACGGTTCGCCCGCTATCGGGCTTACAAAAAATGCCTGCAGGGGTGAAGAATGCGCGATTTTTTGGGAATTTTTTTGAGGGGTTGAAAATGAAAAATTCTCACTTTTCGGGATTTTCCTGGTGGTTACACGTGGAAAGCTATCTGTGTACCAAATTTCAAGTCTCTAACTCATCTGGAAGTAGGTTAGAATTAGTATACGTGAGTGAGTGAGTGAGTCAGTCAGTCAGTCAGTTACACATGCGGTTGTATATATATTAGATAACCGTTAGAGATATGACAAAAAGTGACTGGACCTTTCTTGTCGGAAATTTAATTTTGTCTTTCGATTGTGCCCTCAGATCTGATCTACGACCTATGGTTTAGCCAGAAATGAGCTCGGGAGAAAAGTCTGCACGGGTCAGCTATCTTGAATTGTTTAGTATAAACATAATAAAAACCGACCTCAAGGCAGTATTTTAAGTCGAACAGGGGGTTTAATATCACCAGGAGACTATCTAGTCAAGGCGAGAAATTCCCTGGGTGGGTGATTAATGTTAAGGAGGTTAAGACAAGAGGGGGTTTAATTTCGTCAGGATATTGTCTGGTCATATGAACAAATTCCCAGGGGGGGTTAACGTTACCGGGGGATAAGTCTCCAGGGGGTTATCTGGTCATACCAGGATCTTCCCAGGGGGGGGGTTAAGAGATTTGGTGACTGGTAAAATTCGGACATGAGGTCATGGCAGGAAATTCCCTGGGGGGGTTTAATGTTACCAGGGGGGTTAACACATCAGGGGGTTGAATGTACAGGAGGTTATCAGGTCATACCAGGAAATCCCCGGGGGGGGGTTAATATTACCGGGGGTTAATGACACACTTGGGCCTTTTTTAGAGGGTATTGTGTCTGTGAACATAATAAATATTCCTCTGTCCCTATCTACTATTGACGCTTAGCTAACGCTCAGCCAACTCCCGAAGTCACTGAACCTTTTCTGTAGATCACGTGATTTCCTAAATCCCGTTTAAAATTTGTTTTGAGTTACGACCAACCGTTTAGCCGCTATCAAGCCCGGAATGTAAATTTTTAGGCGAAAATGTCCAATATTTTCACTTAATCGCGTTTTGCGGTCAAACTAAGGGAAATATAGTAAAAAGTCACTGGACCTTTTTTGTAGGTCATCTTATTTCCTAAATAAAACGTTAGTCTTATTTTGACCTCCGACCAATGGTTTCGCCGCTATCGACCCCAAAAACAAAAGTTTCGCGTAAAAGTTACAACAAAATTGTACATAATCACGTTTTTCGGCCAAACCAATCGAGATAGGGCAAAAGATTACTGGACCTTTTCTGTAGATCGCGCAATTTGCTAATTTGATGGGTCAATCAGATTTGAGCTACGACCAACGGTTCGGCCGCTATCGGGCTTGAAACATTATTTTTATCGAAAAAATCTCTGGAATTTCAAATGTTCGAGCGTTTTGTCGCTTAACCATGGAAGATAGAGCAAAAAGTCATTAGACCTTTTTTGTAGTTCACTTCATTCCTGACCATGAATTTTCCGTCAGATCCGAGCTAGCTCCAACGGTTCGCCCGCTATCGGGCTTACAAAAAATGCCTGCAGGGGTGAAGAATGCGCGATTTTTTGGGAATTTTTTTGAGGGGTTGAAAATGAAAAATTCTCACTTTTCGGGATTTTCCTGGTGGTTACACGTGGAAAGCTATCTGTGTACCAAATTTCAAGTCTCTAACTCATCTGGAAGTAGGTTAGAATTAGTATACGTGAGTGAGTGAGTGAGTCAGTCAGTCAGTCAGTTACACATGCGGTTTGTATATATATTAGATAACCGTTAGAGATATGACAAAAAGTGACTGGACCTTTCTTGTCGGAAATTTAATTTTGTCTTTCGATTGTGCCCTCAGATCTGATCTACGACCTATGGTTTAGCCAGAAATGAGCTCGGGAGAAAAGTCTGCACGGGTCAGCTATCTTGAATTGTTTAGTATAAACATAATAAAAACCGACCTCAAGGCAGTATTTTAAGTCGAACAGGGGGTTTAATATCACCAGGAGACTATCTAGTCAAGGCGAGAAATTCCCTGGGTGGGTGATTAATGTTAAGGAGGTTAAGACAAGAGGGGGTTTAATTTCGTCAGGATATTGTCTGGTCATATGAACAAATTCCCAGGGGGGGTTAACGTTACCGGGGGATAAGTCTCCAGGGGGTTATCTGGTCATACCAGGATCTTCCCAGGGGGGGGGGTTAAGAGATTTGGTGACTGGTAAAATTCGGACATGAGGTCATGGCAGGAAATTCCCTGGGGGGTTTAATGTTACCAGGGGGGTTAACACATCAGGGGTTGAATGTACAGGAGGTTATCAGGTCATACCAGGAAATCCCCGGGGGGGGGGTTAATATTACCGGGGGTTAATGACACACTTGGGCCTTTTTTAGAGGGTATTGTGTCTGTGAACATAATAAATATTCCTCTGTCCCTATCTACTATTGACGCTTAGCTAACGCTCAGCCAACTCCCGAAGTCACTGAACCTTTTCTGTAGATCACGTGATTTCCTAAATCCCGTTTAAAATTTGTTTTGAGTTACGACCAACCGTTTAGGCCGCTATCAAGCCCGGAATGTAAATTTTTAGGCGAAAATGTCCAATATTTTCACTTAATCGCGTTTTGCGGTCAAACTAAGGGAAATATAGTAAAAAGTCACTGGACCTTTTTTGTAGGTCATCTTATTTCCTAAATAAAACGTTAGTCTTATTTTGACCTCCGACCAATGGTTTCGCCGCTATCGACCCCAAAAACAAAAGTTTCGCGTAAAAGTTACAACAAAATTGTACATAATCACGTTTTTCGGCCAAACCAATCGAGATAGGGCAAAAGATTACTGGACCTTTTCTGTAGATCGCGCAATTTGCTAATTTGATGGGTCAATCAGATTTGAGCTACGACCAACGGTTCGGCCGCTATCGGGCTTGAAACATTATTTTTATCGAAAAAATCTCTGGAATTTCAAATGTTCGAGCGTTTTGTCGCTTAAACCATGGAAGATAGAGCAAAAAGTCATTAGACCTTTTTTGTAGTTCACTTCATTCCTGACCATGAATTTTCCGTCAGATCCGAGCTAGCTCCAACGGTTCGCCCGCTATCGGGCTTACAAAAAATGCCTGCAGGGGTGAAGAATGCGCGATTTTTTGGGAATTTTTTTGAGGGGTTGAAAATGAAAAATTCTCACTTTTCGGGATTTTCCTGGTGGTTACACGTGGAAAGCTATCTGTGTACCAAATTTCAAGTCTCTAACTCATCTGGAAGTAGGTTAGAATTAGTATACGTGAGTGAGTGAGTCAGTCAGTCAGTCAGTTACACATGCGGTTGTATATATATTAGATAACCGTTAGAGATATGACAAAAAGTGACTGGACCTTTCTTGTCGGAAATTTAATTTTGTCTTTCGATTGTGCCCTCAGATCTGATCTACGACCTATGGTTTAGCCAGAAATGAGCTCGGGAGAAAAGTCTGCACGGGTCAGCTATCTTGAATTGTTTAGTATAAACATAATAAAAACCGACCTCAAGGCAGTATTTTAAGTCGAACAGGGGGTTTAATATCACCAGGAGACTATCTAGTCAAGGCGAGAAATTCCCTGGGTGGGTGATTAATGTTAAGGAGGTTAAGACAAGAGGGGGTTTTAATTTCGTCAGGATATTGTCTGGTCATATGAACAAATTCCCAGGGGGGGTTAACGTTACCGGGGGATAAGTCTCCAGGGGGTTATCTGGTCATACCAGGATCTTCCCAGGGGGGGGGGGTTAAGAGATTTGGTGACTGGTAAAATTCGGACATGAGGTCATGGCAGGAAATTCCCTGGGGGGGTTTAATGTTACCAGGGGGGTTAACACATCAGGGGGTTTGAATGTACAGGAGGTTATCAGGTCATACCAGGAAATCCCCGGGGGGGGGTTAATATTACCGGGGGTTTAATGACACACTTGGGCCTTTTTTAGAGGGTATTGTGTCTGTGAACATAATAAATATTCCTCTGTCCCTATCTACTATTGACGCTTAGCTAACGCTCAGCCAACTCCCGAAGTCACTGAACCTTTTCTGTAGATCACGTGATTTCCTAAATCCCGTTTAAAATTTGTTTTGAGTTACGACCAACCGTTTAGCCGCTATCAAGCCCGGAATGTAAATTTTTAGGCGAAAATGTCCAATATTTTCACTTAATCGCGTTTTGCGGTCAAACTAAGGGAAATATAGTAAAAAGTCACTGGACCTTTTTTGTAGGTCATCTTATTTCCTAAATAAAACGTTAGTCTTATTTTGACCTCCGACCAATGGTTTCGCCGCTATCGACCCCAAAAACAAAAGTTTCGCGTAAAAGTTACAACAAAATTGTACATAATCACGTTTTTCGGCCAAACCAATCGAGATAGGGCAAAAGATTACTGGACCTTTTCTGTAGATCGCGCAATTTGCTAATTTGATGGGTCAATCAGATTTGAGCTACGACCAACGGTTCGGCCGCTATCGGGCTTGAAACATTATTTTTATCGAAAAAATCTCTGGAATTTCAAATGTTCGAGCGTTTTGTCGCTTAACCATGGAAGATAGAGCAAAAAGTCATTAGACCTTTTTTGTAGTTCACTTCATTCCTGACCATGAATTTTCCGTCAGATCCGAGCTAGCTCCAACGGTTCGCCCGCTATCGGGCTTACAAAAAATGCCTGCAGGGGTGAAGAATGCGCGATTTTTTGGGAATTTTTTTGAGGGGTTGAAAATGAAAAATTCTCACTTTTCGGGATTTTCCTGGTGGTTACACGTGGAAAGCTATCTGTGTACCAAATTTCAAGTCTCTAACTCATCTGGAAGTAGGTTAGAATTAGTATACGTGAGTGAGTGAGTGAGTCAGTCAGTCAGTCAGTTACACATGCGGTTGTATATATATTAGATAACCGTTAGAGATATGACAAAAAGTGACTGGACCTTTCTTGTCGGAAATTTAATTTTGTCTTTCGATTGTGCCCTCAGATCTGATCTACGACCTATGGTTTAGCCAGAAATGAGCTCGGGAGAAAAGTCTGCACGGGTCAGCTATCTTGAATTGTTTAGTATAAACATAATAAAAACCGACCTCAAGGCAGTATTTTAAGTCGAACAGGGGGTTTAATATCACCAGGAGACTATCTAGTCAAGGCGAGAAATTCCCTGGGTGGGTGATTAATGTTAAGGAGGTTAAGACAAGAGGGGGTTTAATTTCGTCAGGATATTGTCTGGTCATATGAACAAATTCCCAGGGGGGGTTAACGTTACCGGGGGATAAGTCTCCAGGGGGTTATCTGGTCATACCAGGATCTTCCCAGGGGGGGGGGGGGTTAAGAGATTTGGTGACTGGTAAAATTCGGACATGAGGTCATGGCAGGAAATTCCCTGGGGGGGTTTAATGTTACCAGGGGGTTAACACATCAGGGGGTTGAATGTACAGGAGGTTATCAGGTCATACCAGGAAATCCCCGGGGGGGGGGGTTAATATTACCGGGGGTTAATGACACACTTGGGCCTTTTTTAGAGGGTATTGTGTCTGTGAACATAATAAATATTCCTCTGTCCCTATCTACTATTGACGCTTAGCTAACGCTCAGCCAACTCCCGAAGTCACTGAACCTTTTCTGTAGATCACGTGATTTCCTAAATCCCGTTTAAAATTTGTTTTGAGTTACGACCAACCGTTTAGCCGCTATCAAGCCCGGAATGTAAATTTTTAGGCGAAAATGTCCAATATTTTCACTTAATCGCGTTTTGCGGTCAAACTAAGGGAAATATAGTAAAAAGTCACTGGACCTTTTTTGTAGGTCATCTTATTTCCTAAATAAAACGTTAGTCTTATTTTGACCTCCGACCAATGGTTTCGCCGCTATCGACCCCCAAAAACAAAAGTTTCGCGTAAAAGTTACAACAAAATTGTACATAATCACGTTTTTCGGCCAAACCAATCGAGATAGGGCAAAAGATTACTGGACCTTTTCTGTAGATCGCGCAATTTGCTAATTTGATGGGTCAATCAGATTTGAGCTACGACCAACGGTTCGGCCGCTATCGGGCTTGAAACATTATTTTTTATCGAAAAAATCTCTGGAATTTCAAATGTTCGAGCGTTTTGTCGCTTAACCATGGAAGATAGAGCAAAAAGTCATTAGACCTTTTTTGTAGTTCACTTCATTCCTGACCATGAATTTTCCGTCAGATCCGAGCTAGCTCCAACGGTTCGCCCGCTATCGGGCTTACAAAAAATGCCTGCAGGGGTGAAGAATGCGCGATTTTTTGGGAATTTTTTTGAGGGGTTGAAAATGAAAAATTCTCACTTTTCGGGATTTTCCTGGTGGTTACACGTGGAAAGCTATCTGTGTACCAAATTTCAAGTCTCTAACTCATCTGGAAGTAGGTTAGAATTAGTATACGTGAGTGAGTGAGTGAGTCAGTCAGTCAGTCAGTTACACATGCGGTTGTATATATATTAGATAACCGTTAGAGATATGACAAAAAGTGACTGGACCTTTCTTGTCGGAAATTTAATTTTGTCTTTCGATTGTGCCCTCAGATCTGATCTACGACCTATGGTTTAGCCAGAAATGAGCTCGGGAGAAAAGTCTGCACGGGTCAGCTATCTTGAATTGTTTAGTATAAACATAATAAAAACCGACCTCAAGGCAGTATTTTAAGTCGAACAGGGGGTTTAATATCACCAGGAGACTATCTAGTCAAGGCGAGAAATTCCCTGGGTGGGTGATTAATGTTAAGGAGGTTAAGACAAGAGGGGGTTTAATTTCGTCAGGATATTGTCTGGTCATATGAACAAATTCCCAGGGGGGGTTAACGTTACCGGGGGATAAGTCTCCAGGGGGTTATCTGGTCATACCAGGATCTTCCCAGGGGGGGGGTTAAGAGATTTGGTGACTGGTAAAATTCGGACATGAGGTCATGGCAGGAAATTCCCTGGGGGGGTTTAATGTTACCAGGGGGGTTAACACATCAGGGGGTTGAATGTACAGGAGGTTATCAGGTCATACCAGGAAATCCCCGGGGGGGGGTTAATATTACCGGGGGTTAATGACACACTTGGGCCTTTTTTAGAGGGTATTGTGTCTGTGAACATAATAAATATTCCTCTGTCCCTATCTACTATTGACGCTTAGCTAACGCTCAGCCAACTCCCGAAGTCACTGAACCTTTTCTGTAGATCACGTGATTTCCTAAATCCCGTTTAAAAATTTGTTTTGAGTTACGACCAACCGTTTAGCCGCTATCAAGCCCGGAATGTAAATTTTTAGGCGAAAATGTCCAATATTTTCACTTAATCGCGTTTTGCGGTCAAACTAAGGGAAATATAGTAAAAAGTCACTGGACCTTTTTTGTAGGTCATCTTATTTCCTAAATAAAACGTTAGTCTTATTTTGACCTCCGACCAATGGTTTCGCCGCTATCGACCCCAAAAAACAAAAGTTTCGCGTAAAAGTTACAACAAAATTGTACATAATCACGTTTTTCGGCCAAACCAATCGAGATAGGGCAAAAGATTACTGGACCTTTTCTGTAGATCGCGCAATTTGCTAATTTGATGGGTCAATCAGATTTGAGCTACGACCAACGGTTCGGCCGCTATCGGGCTTGAAACATTATTTTTATCGAAAAAATCTCTGGAATTTCAAATGTTCGAGCGTTTTGTCGCTTAACCATGGAAGATAGAGCAAAAAGTCATTAGACCTTTTTTGTAGTTCACTTCATTCCTGACCATGAATTTTCCGTCAGATCCGAGCTAGCTCCAACGGTTCGCCCGCTATCGGGCTTACAAAAAATGCCTGCAGGGGTGAAGAATGCGCGATTTTTTGGGAATTTTTTTGAGGGGTTGAAAATGAAAAATTCTCACTTTTCGGGATTTTCCTGGTGGTTACACGTGGAAAGCTATCTGTGTACCAAATTTCAAGTCTCTAACTCATCTGGAAGTAGGTTAGAATTAGTATACGTGAGTGAGTGAGTGAGTCAGTCAGTCAGTTACACATGCGGTTGTATATATATTAGATAACCGTTAGAGATATGACAAAAAGTGACTGGACCTTTCTTGTCGGAAATTTAATTTTGTCTTTCGATTGTGCCCTCAGATCTGATCTACGACCTATGGTTTAGCCAGAAATGAGCTCGGGAGAAAAGTCTGCACGGGTCAGCTATCTTGAATTGTTTAGTATAAACATAATAAAAACCGACCTCAAGGCAGTATTTTAAGTCGAACAGGGGGTTTAATATCACCAGGAGACTATCTAGTCAAGGCGAGAAATTCCCTGGGTGGGTGATTAATGTTAAGGAGGTTAAGACAAGAGGGGGTTTTAATTTCGTCAGGATATTGTCTGGTCATATGAACAAATTCCCAGGGGGGTTAACGTTACCGGGGGATAAGTCTCCAGGGGGTTATCTGGTCATACCAGGATCTTCCCAGGGGGGGGGGGTTAAGAGATTTGGTGACTGGTAAAATTCGGACATGAGGTCATGGCAGGAAATTCCCTGGGGGGGTTTTAATGTTACCAGGGGGGTTAACACATCAGGGGGTTGAATGTACAGGAGGTTATCAGGTCATACCAGGAAATCCCCGGGGGGGGGTTAATATTACCGGGGGTTAATGACACACTTGGGCCTTTTTTAGAGGGTATTGTGTCTGTGAACATAATAAATATTCCTCTGTCCCTATCTACTATTGACGCTTAGCTAACGCTCAGCCAACTCCCGAAGTCACTGAACCTTTTCTGTAGATCACGTGATTTCCTAAATCCCGTTTAAAATTTGTTTTGAGTTACGACCAACCGTTTTAGGGCCGCTATCAAGCCCGGAATGTAAATTTTTAGGCGAAAATGTCCAATATTTTAACTTAATCGCGTTTTGCGGTCAAACTAAGGGAAATATAGTAAAAAGTCACTGGACCTTTTTTGTAGGTCATCTTATTTCCTAAATAAAAACGTTAGTCTTATTTTGACCTCCGACCAATGGTTTCGCCGCTATCGACCCCAAAAACAAAAGTTTCGCGTAAAAGTTACAACAAAATTGTACATAATCACGTTTTTTTTTTCGGCCAAACCAATCGAGATAGGGCAAAAGATTACTGGACCTTTTCTGTAGATCGCGCAATTTGCTAATTTGATGGGTCAATCAGATTTGAGCTACGACCAACGGTTCGGCCGCTATCGGGCTTGAAACATTATTTTTATCGAAAAAATCTCTGGAATTTCAAATGTTCGAGCGTTTTGTCGCTTAACCATGGAAGATAGAGCAAAAAGTCATTAGACCTTTTTTGTAGTTCACTTCATTCCTGACCATGAATTTTTCCGTCAGATCCGAGCTAGCTCCAACGGTTCGCCCGCTATCGGGCTTACAAAAAATGCCTGCAGGGGTGAAGAATGCGCGATTTTTTGGGAATTTTTTTGAGGGGTTTGAAAATGAAAAATTCTCACTTTTCGGGATTTTCCTGGTGGTTACACGTGGAAAGCTATCTGTGTACCAAATTTCAAGTCTCTAAACTCATCTGGAAGTAGGTTAGAATTAGTATACGTGAGTGAGTGAGTGAGTCAGTCAGTCAGTCAGTTACACATGCGGTTGTATATATATTAGATAAACCGTTAGAGATATGACAAAAAGTGACTGGACCTTTCTTGTCGGAAGAAATTTAATTTTGTCTTTCGATTGTGCCCTCAGATCTGATCTACGACCTATGGTTTAGCCAGAAATGAGCTCGGGAGAAAAGTCTGCACGGGTCAGCTATCTTGAATTGTTTAGTATAAAACATAATAAAAACCGACCTCAAGGCAGTATTTTAAGTCGAACAGGGGGTTTAATATCACCAGGAGACTATCTAGTCAAGGCGAGAAATTCCCTGGGTGGGTGATTAATGTTAAGGAGGTTAAGACAAGAGGGGGTTTAATTTCGTCAGGATATTGTCTGGTCATATGAACAAATTCCCAGGGGGGGTTAACGTTACCGGGGGATAAGTCTCCAGGGGGTTATCTGGTCATACCAGGATCTTCCCAGGGGGGGGGGGGTTAAGAGATTTGGTGACTGGTAAAATTCGGACATGAGGTCATGGCAGGAAATTCCCTGGGGGGGTTTAATGTTACCAGGGGGGTTGTTAACACATCAGGGGGTTGAATGTACAGGAGGTTATCAGGTCATACCAGGAAATCCCCGGGGGGGGGGGTTAATATTACCGGGGGTTAATGACACACTTGGCCTTTTTTTAGAGGGTATTGTGTCTGTGAACATAATAAATATTCCTCTGTCCCCTATCTACTATTGACGCTTAGCTAACGCTCAGCCAACTCCCGAAGTCACTGAACCTTTTCTGTAGATCACGTGATTTCCTAAATCCCGTTTAAAATTTGTTTTGAGTTACGACCAACCGTTTAGCCGCTATCAAGCCCGGAACGGAATGTAAAATTTTTTTAGGCGAAAAATGTCCAATATTTTCACTTAATCGCGTTTTTGCGGTCAAACTAAGGGAAATATAGTAAAAAGTCACTGGACCTTTTTTTGTAGGTCATCTTATTTCCTAAATAAAACGTTAGTCTTATTTTGACCTCCGACCAATGGGTTTCGCCGCTATCGACCCCAAAAAAAAACAAAAGTTTCGCGTAAAAGTTACAAACAAAATTGTACATAATCACGTTTTTCGGCCAAACCAATTCGAGATAGGGCAAAAGATTACTGGACCTTTTCTGTAGATCGCGCAATTTGCTAATTTGATGGGTCAATCAGATTTGAGCTAAGACCAACGGTTCGGCCGCTATCGGGCTTGAAACATTATTTTTATCGAAAAAAATCTATGGAATTTCAAGAATGGTTCGAGCGTTTTG
>NW_025780144.1:0-20748 GCF_021130785.1 Homalodisca vitripennis | reverse complement strand
TTAAGAAAAAATAAAAAAAAAACAAGGTTGGGGAAAGTTAAATAAGGAAATTTGTTATTTAAAGGTAATATAATTTCCATCTACATTAGAAAATGTGATTCGAGAATACAATTTTACTTCATTTAGAAGAATAAAAACAATACTTATCGATTAAATTTAATGTGTGTGTGAAGGCATTTGGGATTGAGGGAAAAACATTGATAATTTATCTGCGCATGCTCATTTTATGAACGGATGAATTTAATTTATAAATGGCAATAATTTATATTCAAAGTTATTATTCATTATTTAGGAGTAGAAATAAATAATTTTACGAGACGGAAATCGGTGTTTCACCATTTTATTTAACTTCACTACAAATCTGAAGGTTTTAGCCGAAAACCTATTATAAATATTATATAGGCTCGAAACAAATACTTTCCTCTTGGGGGAAACTACTAAGTGTGTCTAGTTTGGTAGTGTATGAGTAGTAAGTAAGGAACGCTCTTTATAAAAATTAGTCTCCCAAAAGATGCAGACAGTTATTTTTAACTCAGTGGAAACTTACATATACAGTGTGTAGTAGACAAACTATTAGTTTGTTGTAATAAAAATATATTTCAATAATTTACGGGGGCTTGCAGTGTATAAAGAGTCACTTTAATTTATAAATGATGATTGTGTTAGAAAGTATGTAAGGTTTTAGAGTTAATTTAGGTTTATCAAGAATAGTATCAGGGAGAGGCAGTAGACAACATTGGAGATACTTGAACCAGTAAAGCTCAGATGCAAAGCTCGGCATTTCATTAAAGGTGTCTTAGACCGAACTTGAGCAATTCAGAAACCAAGGCCCTGATTTCAACTAAGTTAGGCGCTGAAAGATGTAATATTAGTTTCCATTAACGGAACTTCTATCTTTAAAAACTGGAAGAATTACTTGAATTTGCGTGCGGGTTTATAGCGGTGGGAATCAAGGCAGTTTTTTAACTGGAATAAAAGAATAAATTTTCACTCTGAATCTTGGAAACATCCTGAGGGTAACCTCCTAAAGGTATATTTGGGGTATGCAATATGCGAAGGGGCTTATCTATCGAGAGGGTTTTACAAAATTTTATTTCTTGTCTGTCTGTACGCATCGGAAATCTCGAAAAATGAACTGACCCGTAGACATGAAACCATGTCGTGAAGATTCATTTATATATGAGGAAGTTTTGATGACGGTGCATAGCACTTAGATGAAATTTATGGCTCTAGGGTTAGCAAATACGCTTATACTTGGTACTCACGGGTAACCCAACGATGGCAAAGAGAAAAACAACAAAATATACAAAATTTATCGTTTAAACATGTAAAACATATTAAAAATGGGTTAGTAATATTCTGCAGTTAAAAAGAAAAAAATAATAATTCATCTGTAAACTCAAATGTTCCACATTTATAGCAAAAATTGATATTAAGCCTCAGCGCACTATCTTGCACTATAACTAATCTACCCTAACCTATCTGAACCTTTTAAAAATTTTTTAAGGCACTGCTATGAAAAACCAAAAAATTGATGAATAAATGTGAAGTGTATCAGGTGGCACAAATATCTCGAGAAAGCATTTTCATCTGAGTAGACTTTTAAACTAAGCATTCCTACACAGAAAAGAGCTAGTTATATGATGGGCCGCATGTTCAACTCCTATGGGAATTGTGGTTTGAGCATTATTGAAGCATATGACTCAGTGGACATTGAACTCTATCTCCTTTTGTTATGTCGGGCGTCGATAAAACATTTTTTTCTGGTTTAATGTCTTGTCCTTTATGTGAATGGTCCTGTAGTACTGGCATGAGCATCTCAATTATTATACATGAGCTTAAGAATTAAAAATGTTTCGTGCAATTTTCGGGAATCTAATGTTAAGATGGATTTCACAGAATTATTGTAATATGAAGCTGTCGTAGTCCAACAAAGGCGGTACTTGAGTGCAAGGTTTTCTTAAAACTGAATTCTCTAAATATTTTATTTAATTCAGACAAAAATTGATATAAGAATAGAAATACCTTTTTGATGAGTTCAGTAGTTAAGATATACAAAATTGCGGATGTTTGCATTTGTGTAAAAGATGTTTTTCTGGCAATACTCAATGTTAGCTTTTAACTTTACATTTTTTTATTCTTAAGTTTTTAAGTTGCATATGTTCCGATCCAATTATGATCGAAAAGGAAAATTTTTGTTTGTATATAGGACATTAGATTATTTAGATCAGTATTTTAAATATATTTTTAAATTGGTTGAGTATTTTGCAATAAATATTATTTTTATGCTTTTTTATTTCTCAAAATGTTTTAATAAGAGATTTAAAAAGAGTTTGAATATATTGAGAAACATAGCAGTAAACTCTACACTCTCTCTTAGTTAACTAACATTAATGTTAAATTATTTTTATTAAAATCGAACGCTAAGCTGAGTTGATACATTTCCTTGTAATTCCATTGGATTGGGTCAAGGACACTCTTGTTTCTTTTTAAACTGTTATCGAGGAGAGAATGGTTTGTTGATTGATGTTAAATACCTGATCCATCTATCTTCCTTCACGGTACTGTAAATATATTCAATACCTCCATACCGCAATGATTAAGAAATCCAAATTTCTCGTAAATTTTTTTTCACATATTCACGATTCTGGTTTACTTTAAATTTAAGAGTTAGTTTTGAAAAAAATACCGACAAAATACTTAAATTGTTTAAATTCTTCAACTTGCACCAATCATTGGTAAAACTAGATAATGCCAATTTTCATTTATGTTTTACAGTTCACCACAAAACCTCTTGAAACGCTTTGAAATTTTCACATATTCGTGGAAACTCTATAAGTTCACAGTCCGAATTTTTTTTCTTCAGTAAAGATTCAACATAACCGATTGTTATGTATCCAAAGTAACAAAATAGTTACTGTGGAGGACACGTTGTTATTAATCGAAGTTGACTTTATCTAACAGTTCACGTTTTGTTGGCAATAAAGGTTCATTTGAGTAATTTTTACTCTTTACTTGGATTAACAGTGAGTACTTTAAAATTATAGAAACTGCAACCAATATATTCACCTAAGAAGCAAGCAACTAAAAGAATAGAGCATGTGACAAAACAACATGTAATAGCTAACTTCATTGCTATAAGGTTTGCAACAAAGATAATCCAATATTCATGTAATAGTAATATTTCAAAGTATAAATCTAGACATATAAGAGAAAATCAGATACTAATGCTTGACGCACATATTGTCTGACTTTAAATTTAGGTTTATTTCTCTATTCAATATTTCGTTTCCATAGTACTTAAAAAATTAAAATTGTTGGTATTATATATTTTCGAATCCTCTTCACTTATTCCATAAGAAAGTAACCTCGTTTATGTAATAACGGAAAAATAGTAAAAATTATATATGTTTTAAAGTTAGTGATTTAGCAACTAAATAGCAAGTAATTTTCATGTATAGATTAAAATTTTATTTATACTGACTTATATCCAAGGTTCTCGCAGCACGTGTGAAAAAAAAGAGAAGACCTGCGATCTTGATACACGACATTGAAATATAATGTAAGTAAAAAATTTATATAAAACCCCGAGCGACTAATGAAGATAAACATTGGAATATCTAAACTTTCGAGTACACCTACAACAAGTTACTCTGTCGTCAGGATGATTAGAGCTGTATCTACTTTGATTTTTGTAAAGTTGTATTTGAGGAGGGAAATTTTCTTCAAAAGCTAAACTAATTTCAAATCCGATTGCATAAACTTAGTGTGCTTCGTCAGTGTTTTAGCAATTTTTTCAGCCAAATTTAAAATTAAAAATCTCCTGAGCATTTACTAAAAAGGTACCATATTGGACTTCTAAATCAGGTTTTACCAGGAGATAAAACTCATAATTTAGATGTTAAAACTTATAGTACAACTTTTAAAATATAAAGCAATATTTGAAAGCTATGTTTTTGGGAGTATTTATAGTATTATTACAGATAATTTAGTAAAAATTACTACTAACTAACATTTAATGTACATGACAAAAAGTTGTTACTTCTACAAACAGGCAGTTCTTGATTGTTAATGAATTCTTTGAAATGCAAAACCCGCTATTGAAGAACTAAACACGGTATACGTTGGCTAGACTATTTCTATGCATTGTTATAAGTGTAGCAATTACTTTAAATACCCTAAGTTTCGAGGGTTACAATACCATCGTCTTTATTCCTCTAAATTAATAAGTTGTAGATATTACTTTTAAAACACTAAGTTTCAAGGATTGCAATACATCGTCGTATTCCTGTGTAAAACTGACTTAATGTTGTTCAAATTGTTTACTCACAATTTATTTTTTGGTCAAATTTGACTATGTTTCATAGCTTGTATTTATTTTGTACATCATGCTAAGCCTTAGTACTAAAAATGTTCTACTTTTAGTAGAGGATAGTCACAATTTTCTGAAACCGCTTTCTATATCTAGATAGATTTATATATATGTATGAGTAGATATGAATATGAGGGTTCTAGGACACTGTTTGGGACAGTCAGAAAATCAATGTAAAATACTGTCCATTGAACCATAAACACAATCTGAGAAATCACGAATGTAAAATAACCGAAAATCTAATTGCTGTTTTACTGTTCATTGTAGGCTTCTAATTTCTTAAGCTGTTTTAATGAAAAAATCAGAAATCTTCGAAATCTTTATTCCACGAAGTTAATTGTAACACAGTCTTTATCTTTTAATAGTCTTCTTTCCAGTAACAACCAAGTGTAATTTTTTCATTTTTGTTCAATTCTTTAAATCTTTTTTTCATCCAAAAACAGTCAAAAATCTGTGTTTGGCAAGTGTACTTTACAATCTTTTCCAACTCGGCAATTATTGTCATTTCCCGAACTTATCTTTCATTTTCTCCAAATTCAAGATTCTATATCTCTTTTTTTCTTCCAATTCCCAATAATTTCTTATATTCTTTGAATCTTAGTTTCACCAACCTTATTCAACTCTTGTAACAGCGCCGCCATTTATTATAGAAAAATCTTTTAATAAGAATAAATAGAACAATCTGAAAACAATTTGACCAGAAATTGTGTTGATTTGTGTCAAAAATCACTACTTCTCAAAATTGAATTTTACAAATTTTTGCTCTTTAAATAGAACAATCTGAAAACATTTTACCAGGAAATTGTGTTGTTTTGTGTCAAAAATCACTACTTCTAAAATTTAATTTTACAAATTTTTGCTCTTTAAAATAGAACAATCTGAAAACATTTGACCAGAAATTGTGCTGATTTGTGTCAAAAATCACTACATCTCAAAATTTAAATTTTACAAATTTTGTGCTCTTTAAATAGAACAATCTGAAAACTAATTTGACAGAAATTGTGCTGATTTGGTGTCAAAAATCACTACTTCTCAAAATTTAATTTTACAAATTTTTGCTCTTTAAAATTTAGAACCATATCTGAAAACATTTGACCAGAAATTGTGTTGATTTGTTGGTGGTCAAAAATCACTACTTCTCAAAATTTAATTTTACAAAATTTTTGCTCTTTTAAATAGAACAATCTGAAAACATTTGACCAGAAATTGTGCTTGATTGTGTCAAGTTGTCACAAAAATCACCACTTCTCAAAATTTTAGTTTACAAATTTTTGCTCTTTTTTAAATATGGAGCGGAAAAAGATAGAGTGCCCATACTGTCAAAAGAACATTTTTGAACATTACTATACTCGACATTACAATTCGAAAAATCATTTGAAGAACAAAGAAATTTATAATAAAGAATTGAATTATTTAAGACAATGGGTTAAGGTGGTAAGAAGCGAACGATGTTCACGAGAAGATGTACAATATAGAAAAATTGCGTGAATTAAAGAAAAACTTTAGGAAGATAAAAAAGATCTCAATTCTATTTAATGATGAAAAAATTCAATCAATCGCTGAAAAAATTGTCCATTGAAACAAACGATATAAAACTAAGTCTGAAATGATCGAAGAAATTGACAAAACTCTTAACGAAAAAACCTGAAATATATCATAGATGTATAGAAGTTTTATCCTCTATACATGGTCTTTTCAAACAATACATTTTAACGAATTTTAAACGAAAATTTCATGTCAATTTACAAATATCTATCAATTATGAGGCCAGAGATTAAAAGTTTAATAGAATAATTTCAAGAACGTTGTTTAAAAATATTGAAAAGGTTATTTTATCTTTAGAATGCGAATACGAACGAACTTTAGTGAACGGTGGAACCACAAAACTTGTCCTATGTATTTTACTATAAAAGCGGATGAAATATTCGATGTGAACGACTTTATTACTAAGCCAATTTAATAAATTTAACCCACATCGAGAACAAACGAATCATCCAAATAAAGGTTCTGGATGGACATTTAAAACGCTGTAAACAATTAGTTTTGAGCCATAATAAACACGGAATTTATGAACGCAGGATCATATATCGATTTAACACAAGAGATCAAGGTAAGGAAAGCTTGTGTAAATATTCAAAATATGAAGATGACTATTGCTTTATTTACTCTATCCGATGTGCAATTTGAAAAATCAAAATTTCATCCTGAAAGTGTAAAACAATATGAGAAAAAATGTGTAAATGACGAGATATTTTCTGGGTTCGGACTATCCTATGTCTTTAAAAGATATACAATTATTTGAAAAAAACGAAAGCAGTAATGCAAAGTATAATTATCGAAAAATGTCTTGTAAATGTCTATAGTTTTGATGGAAAAACTCAATTATTGTTCCGTTGCTAAATTTCAGATAGTTTATGACGCCAAATTAGAAATCACTGTATTGTATGTAATTTAAAACAAGATGAAAAATCTCATTATGTTTTGATAACAGATTTAATCAACTCTTGTATTTTCTCAGTGAAAATAAAACATTTCTATGCAGAAGACTGTTTAAGCCATTTCTTAACAAATCTGGAGATTTTACAGATCATTTAGAAAATTTGCAAGCAACACGAAGTTTGTAAGCCAATTATGTCCCTTTCCAGGTCAAACAACGATCATTTACTAATTATCAAAAGAAATTTTTCTCATCCTTACCGTTACTTTATATGGATTTTGAGAGGCATATTAGAAAAAAATTTCCGACATGCAAGAACAATCCACAAAGATTCGATTACAACAAGGATTCAGAAGCACATTCCTTATGGTTTTACTCTATATTTCAGTGTCAAATGTGACAAATCGCATGTACAAACCTATATGTTATAGAGCAAAACAATGAAGAATGATTTGCCAAATGTTCCTGCTCAAAATTGTTTGAAGAAACTCAATAAAATATCAAAATACATAGCTTAAAAATATAATTTCTAAGAACAAAAATAACCTATGAATATTGACCGAAGAAGAAGAATTAGCGTACCAAAATTCCAGTCTTTGTCATATTTGTGTGAATGTGAGGGTTTTGATAATCAAACAAGGGAAAAAAGTACGAGATCATTGTCCATTTAACCGGCAAATTTCGAGGTGCTGCTCATTTATCTTGTAAATCTGAATCTCAAATTTCCTCAAAATATTCCAGTTTTCTGTCATCAATATGTCAAATTATGATACTCATTTGTACATAAAAGAATTGGCAAAACAGTATGGTAATGTTGATTTGATCGCAAACACAGAATGAGAAATATATAACATTATTCGAGTAAATTCTCACAGGATTATGGGTATGAGTTTGAAGAAGATTGATTAAACAAGAAAGTTTGCATCAAAGTTTTTCATTCGTAGATACGTTTCAGGATTCATCGTGCCCTCGTCCTATACGAAAAGTTTAGCTAAAAACCTCCAAAAAAAGATTGATTTCAAGCATACAAATCATTTTATTTTTATATTTAAAATTTACAGAGATGGATCTGAACGCAAGTTCTAAGCATAGACCAACCAAATGGCGAAGACGAGGATTTTTAACAATTTCTAATCTGGAAAAAGGAATATTTCCCCTATGGAATTTTTCGATAGTTATTGAAAAACTTGATTACACAGAAGAGCTAAAAAATTCAAGATTTCTATTCACTTTTAACAGTCGAGAGCATATCTGAGAAAGATTATCAACATTATTTGAGCTGTTTGGAATAAATTATATAAAAGAGAAAAAAATCTAGGAAATTACTTCTGATCTCTACAATATTCCAAGATGTTTTATTGCTTGCTGATATATTCGAAAATTTCAGAAACATTTTTGCCTAAATTGCTATAAACTTGATCCTCACATTATCTAACAGCTCCAAGTCTCGCATGGGACGCTATGTTAAAATTAACGAAAATTGAGCTTCAGCTAATTAACGATTATAATATGTATTTGATGATCGAAAAAGGTATTCGCGGAGGCATTTCCTCAATGTATTAAACGATATGTTAAAGCAAATAACAAATATTTGAAAGATTTTGATAAGACAAAGCCCCGAGAAAACTATCTGTTGTACGTCGATGCTAATAACCTTTATGGGTATGGCCTTATGCAAAATTTACCATATAACGAAAATCAAGTGGATGGATCCTAAAACGTATATACAACAGCAGAATGGCAAGAAACAATTTTGGGAACTCACTGGCGACGAAGATTATGGCTATATTCTTGAAGTCGATCTAGAATATCCAACAAATTTACACGAACATCACAAGGATTTACACTCTTGCTCCAGAACATTTTAAAAACAAACTTTGCACAACTTTACTGGATAAAACTGAATACGTTGTTCATTCAAGAAATTTGAAATTCTATCTGGAACAAGGTTATGATTTTGAAACATGTGAATAGAGTTATTGCATTCGATCAGAAGCCTTTTATGAAAGAGTACATTGATTTTAATACTAATATGAGAACCAAAGCTACAAGCGACTTTGAAAAGGACTTTTATAAGCTGATGAACAACTCAGTTTTTGGAAAATCTATGGAAAATGTGAGAAACAGATGTGATATTAAGCTTGGAAATGAAGAATTTTTCAATGAAACAAGCTAAGAAAACAAATTTCAAATGCTTTAACATCTTTGACGACAACTGTATAGCGAGTCACATGTACAAACAAAAGGTTAAATTTAACAAACCGATCTACATAGGATTTTCAGTTCTCGACCTCTCAAAATTGCTAATGTACGAGTTTTATTACGATAAATTAAAGAAGTTTGATCCAGATTTGAATCTGTGTTACATGGATACAGACAGTTATTTTCTAGAATTAAAACGTGATCCTTACAAAATTATTAAAGAAAATTTGAATGACTTTGATACGAGCGATTATCCAAAAGATCACGAATGTTTCACTACTAAAAATAAGAAAGTCATAGGAAAATTCAAAGACGAACTAAATAGCGAAGTTTTAGAAGAATTTTGTGGTTTAAGATCAAAGATGTACTCGTACAAATATCTAGACAAAAATCCAGTTAGGTGTAAAGGAATTAAGAGAAGCGTTGTAAATAAAACAATAAATATCGAAAACTTGAAGAGATGTTTGTTCGAAGATAAAGAAGAATTTTAGGGAGATGACTGTAATAAAAAGCTATAAACATGAATTGTATAACCATCACCATATAAACAAACTGGCACTGAACGCTAAAGATGATAAGAGAATTGTCCTAGAAAATAAGATCGATACAGTACCTTTATGGCTATAAAAATGAAGCAAAATCTGATATATTAGATGAGTTTAAATAAACTTGGAAACTTTGACATGTAAATGGAAGATGATTTGATTCACTGCCACAAATGCAAGAAAAAAAAACGAAAAATATAGATTCTAAAATCGTTCAAACTCAAATTCGGATTGTATAGAATTGCAGCAAAATGTTCCAAATGTAAGACAAATAAGAGTAAATTTATAAAGAATCCAAATGAAAAACAAGTAAAGAAAGAATCTAAGAATAAGGAAGAAATCGAGATTGAAGCCTAGAGAAATTCATGCACCAGTACGAAAAAAGTTTAAAAAGAGAAAAATTATAACTTTAGGAATTGACGATTTATGGGCAGCAGATTTAGTTATAATGTCTAACTATTCGGATCAAAATGATGGATTCAAGTATATGTTTAAATGTTATTGATACTTTCCTCAAAATATGCTTGGTCAAGAGCTATCAAAAGAAAAAACGGCAAGGATGTTTCAAAAGCTTTCGAAGATATAGTAAAAGATGCCATAATGATCAATCCACAAACCTCCAAACCTACTTCATACAGATAAGGGTTTAGAGTTTAAAAATAAAGAATTTAACGATGTTTTGAGAAAATACAACATTAAGATTTATCATACTGAAAACGAAGAGAAATCAAGTATTGTAGAGAGATATAACAGAACTCAAAATGAGAGAATGAAAGTAATTTTTGAGATTAATAAAAACTTTAAATGGATCGATATTCTTCAAAAAATCGTAAACAATTATAACGATAACAGTTCACAGCACAATCAAAATGAAACCGAAAGACGTAGATAAGGATGCAGAAAAGGAGTTATTAGAGACCGTTTTCAAGTATGTTCCACCTGAAATTCACACGAAAACTAAATTTAAAATCAATGATCATGTAAGAATTGTTAGTAAAAAAAACAACATTTTCGAACAAATATAAGAACAATTGGTCAAGAGAAATCTTTGTGATTTATCAAATTAATAACACAGATCCTGTAACTTATAGTATAAAAGATTTAAATAATGAAGAAATAACCGGAAAGTTTTATGAATATGAATTGAGAAAGTCAAAGATTTTTTCTATATAAATGGAGGCCCAAAAAGAAATGTTCAATGTGCAAAAGAATTAAAAGGTTTTGAAGAATTTTTATAAAGATACAGAATAGAAAAGATGGAATTAATTATAATTGTAAAGATTGTTATAGGAAGTATCATAAAGAGCTGTATGATAAAATAGAAAAATTAACTTTGGAAGAGAAAGAATGTCTTAAATGTAAAGAAACTAAAAAAATTTCAGAGTTTAATAGTGATCACTATAGTAGAGATAAGAAAGACTCATATTGTAAAGATTGTTGTAAAGAAGAATCACCATAGATTATATTATGAAGATACTCAATGTGAATGTGGAAGGAACTATAAAATGGTTAAATAACTATCAAAAACATTTACAAACCAAATATCATAAGTTAAGAGTTTTTAATAACATTTAGTAACATTTCATCGTGTAATAATTTTTTTTCCATATAAATGGAGTCTCAAAAGAAATGTACAAAGTGTCAAGAAGAGAATAGAAAAGACTGTTATTGTAAGGAATTATACGTTAAAAATGAACAAATTAACTTTAGAAGAGAAAAAGAGTTACTTTTGTAAAGAAATTAAAAATATTTCTGAATTTAATAACTGGCAGTATAGTAAAGATAGAAAAGATGCTTTTTGCAAAGATTGTGCTAAAAAAATTTTCAGCGAAAGTTATAAAAACGAAATGCCTTGTGAATATGAAAAAAGAATTCTACCAATGGTTACCTAGTTATGCTAAACATTTACAAACAAAATATCATAATTCGAGAGTTTAACATTTTCATCGTGTAATTTAGATATTCTATAAATCAGTCGAGATTCTGCCATATTTGTAGTAAAATGATTTCCGTTGTATAAAATATTCAAAGATTCTTTCATTTGGTTATAGTAAGATTGATAGAATTTGGTTTCGTCATCAATGAACAAAATCTCTAATTCAGGATAATTTATTTTTAGATGTTTTAATCTTTGGTATTTTCTCTCGTTTCTGAGCTCTGATAACGTAATAAGGCCATTCCCACATGTGATTCTTCTTAATTAACACAAAAACATGGTGTTTTTTTCTTATCAAAATCTTTACAAACAAGGTTACCTGGTTTCATCAAGTCAATTTTTACACTTTGTTTTGCGATTATTTCCGTTTTGATTTCATCTTTAATTTGCAAGTGTTTTACTTCATCCTCTAAATATTTAATCTTGTTTTCAAGTTTGTACTCACCAAGTTTTCTAATAGAGGGCAAAACTTCTTTTTGTAACCCAAGTTTTGAAGATTTTTGCCTCTTTTTTATGTGATCTCAAAATTAAAGAATAAAGTCCTGATTCATTGATGAAAATAGTATTTTTTTGAAAGTTAGAAGGTAGGGCAATCGAATGACCCACCTTATTTATTTCAGAATATGATAATTTATCATCATTATCAACATGCTCTCTAACTGCTTGTTTCGTATTTTCATATTCTAAGAATTTCTGCAACATCTTTAGCTTTAAACCAAAATTCGTTATTTTTATCCACAATCGTAAAAATATGTTTGTTTTCAAATCTAAGTTGATTATTGAGCAGGTCTACAACTGATTCCATTTAGATAGAAAAGAAATTTAACTAGTAATTTTTATTTCAAAAATAAAGGCCAGATTCATGAATAAAAACAGTGTCAGGATGAAGATTGTTAAGGGACCATTCGAATAGCCCCTTGTTTTTTAAGTAAAATATTGAATTTTGTCATCATCATCAAACTCATTTTTATTCCTTTTTCAATCTTAAATATATTGTTGTTTTACTCTCATTATTTAATAAATTACCTTCAGAGTCCTTGAACAGTTAAGAACGATTTTTTGATATTCTTTTCATATTTTTTCTAATTGGAATATAGTCGATTTCATTCGGTTTTTCACTAATTTTTGATCCATAAGCAACATTTGGGAAAAATGTGTTACAAAATTTCAGATTCTTTGGTGTAAATGTTTCGGTATGATTTTCAAAACTAGGGTTCAACGAGATTACAATGTACGTCAATTACATCAAACGGTCTAAATTTTGGCGATTTATTTCCTAAATATACCTGATTTGGCTCAATAGTTTCTTGAACAAAACCCTAATAAATCTACAATAATTGCTGAAAAACATTATTCTTACTGGTGATTTTATTTGAATTTTATTAGAGAGATAATTTTTTTGCATTTCAAACTTGTTTTCGTCAAAGTTTAAAGATTTATCTGATCTGTTTGAATGTTTTCAGATAATTTTTAAGGGAATTTTTTATTTGATCGAAGGTATAATATCCTTTGTTTAAAACCATAATATTTATTGTTATGTTCTTCTCACTAAATCCTATTTACAATAAGGCAAGAACTTTCACTAATATTTATTACAAAATTTGTTCAGAATAAAAACCGCTTAAACCGATGAATATAATAATTTGATTTCTTCCCCGCTTCATCATAGTGTATTAGGATGTTCCAAGTTTTAAGAAACTAATTTGAGAGCTTTCTGAAGTCAACTTGAACAGCTTCATTTTCGCAAAGCGTTGCTTCAAGATGAAAAATCTTCTATTTTAAATGGAGGAAATTTTTTTAAACGCAAAAAAGATCAGATAAAACATTCAAACGTCTTGAAGGAAACACAAGAGAGATGATCAACCGATCAGACTGTTAATTTGTTATGTTGGTTCAAAGTGGGTGTGGAAGAAACAACTTTATTATTGAATTTTATCTACAATAGGTTTGACTTCCTTATTCCAATTTGTTATGTTTTTAGTAAATCTTTAGAACAAGAACGCCTATAAAAACAAATTTTTTTTTTTTTACAAGAAAGATTTGAAAATATTGAGTCGAAAACTTAAACAAAAATAAATATCACATTATTTATAATGCTTCGTGAGGGACATAGTTCCGTTAAGCAAATGCTAAACCCAATTCGTTTAAATCGTTTTTCGATTGAATGTAGTTTTGGAAAATCAGGGACCGTTATTAAGAGAATATTTCCTGTTAATGTCCTCGTCACAAAAACATATCTTGTATCTATCTTTCCCAATGCTTTTCCAAAGGTTTGATAAACAAGTCTATTAGAAAATAATTTTGAATATGTATTGTTGTGTTTTTTTTAAACAAGATATGATTCCACAAAACTAAAATTTCGAGAAAAATTTACAACAATTATGTGGGGATCTGATCATGAGTTTTTAAACCACTTTTAATGAATTATAGTTGATAAAATTTTGGAAAGCAAGACTACGGATTTTTTTAACTATATAATCTAACTTGTGGAAGCCTAAAAAAATGGTAAATATCTTGAATAAATTTTGCTAATATAAATGCTGGCTCAGTTGGTCTGTACAAATCTACTTGAATAAAATATTATGTTACAACTTAATTTTTACCATTATCTTTACTTTTTTATTTACATTATGAAAACAGAACTGAAAAACCTGGTAAATCTGTATTCAACGTTTCTCCACGCTTCGTGTTCACGTTTTACGTTACAGTTCACGTTTTCAGCTTTCGTGTCACTATGTTTAAACGTTCGTGTTTTACGTTTTCGCATGTTCCACAGTTTTTACGTTCCACGTTTATGTTTTTTACGTTTCGTGTTCACGTTTTCAAAATTTTCCTAAATAAATGGCGAACGTAACTCAGAAGAAGCGAAAAAAATTGATCATATAGAAAAGAAATTAATCAAAGAATTTAAAGAACAGATTCGAATTGATGAAAAAGAACCAAGAATTTATTCAAAAAATTAATCAAACCTGTAACTTCTGCAATAAAAAACGTTGAGGGCAAAATTGAAAATGTTTTAAGTGATATATCAAAATTTGAATGAATTTGGTTCCAGTTTGTAACCGACAGTTTGGCCGATATTTCGATACCAGAATCTGAGTTTGAATTGCCAAAATTACCATCGTCTGGACACCATTTAGACCTAGAATCATTGAAGAATCTACCATAGTTGAACCCAATAAGTCCTGGAACAACGGATATAATAATTTGGTGAAATTGGTAGAAAAAATTTTCCTTCCGTAGAGCGAAGGATGATAAATTTGGTTTATGTCATCTTGGGATAGAAAAACAGAAAAGATTTTATGATTGGAAATTTGCCCGTGAACAATTTTGAACATAATGACATAGTTATTAATGAAAAAATGTACCGAAGGTAACTCAGGGTTCTATGGAAGATTATTAACAGGCACTGATGTTCCAAAAGACCGGTTTAATACTTCTGAAGAAGACTTGAAAAAGTGTATATACTGAAATTTTAATGGAAATCTGATTCAATATTACAAAAATAATGATCATCAACTAAGAAACCAAAGTTCAAGTAAAGGTAAAAAATATCTCAATTTGATTAAACACCAATTTGGGAAAAACTAAATCGAAGGATCAGGTGTTAGAAAATACAGTGGATAATAAGATTGAGTACAGATATATCAACGATATTGACAAAACTCGATGGAATTATTAAATTATATTTTATGCTCAAGCCAGAGAAAGCCTTGGAAATAACAATTTTTTGAATGAAAAGAAAGCAATTAAAGATTTTATTTCGAACAAAACTTTGACGAAATGATTGAAAAAACCTGATGGAATTAAATATTTAAAACGAATTTTGCCGGCAATAAGTTCATCTATGATTGAGGGTAGTGACCTTTTGAATGATTTTTATTCAACAATTTACCTTTTGAATTACACTTAACCAACTTATTCAGTATCTTGGGGCCCTTGCACAAAACTGCGGAATAAAAGACTAAAAAGAGGGAGATCCTGGTATAATAAATTAGATCAAGCTGCTATGGAACACGATATTTTTTATAGCAAAACATAGAGACACAAATTCCCAGACATATAGCAGATAAAGTTTTGCAAGATAAAGGCAATGGATAGATTTTTTAATCAAAAGATGCTAAGTTTAGGTGAAAGATTCTTGTTGCGCTTCCAACAGCTGGAGCAATGTTTTTTGAAGAGAAAAACTAGGAATGGGAATCGAAGAGAACTTGAAATTTTAACTATATAAATGGAGGTGAACGTAAACTTCAGCAAAAATCAGAAAGAAAAGAATAATAAATCCGCTTTTTAAAGAAGAAAATACCCGTTAGTAATTCAATTTAAAATAGATCAACTAAAAAATGGCGAAGATAAGATAATTTTTAACAAATAGACAATACAATAAACTCGAAAACACATAAGAAAAACAATAAAGGAACCAGAATAGAATTTTCTTATAATCAGTTGAAAGAACTTAAAAATGGTGGACTTTTGAAAGATTTATTTAGATTTTGGAGAAACATATGTCCCAGTTTGTTAAAAATGTTGTTCCTTTATGTTCGTTAAAGCTGCTCCAATCGTTAAAAAAGGATGTGATTCCTATTGTTCGACAAACATTTTAAATTGGTTAGATAAAGAGTTGGAAGATGTGTACAGGATCTGGATTAGATGAAAAAACTTTGAATTACGTGAAATCAAACCATTGAAAAAAAATTTGAAATTCAAACCTTTAACATTCGGGGAATTGGAAGAAATCTGCAAAAATATTAAACATTTTAAGAGGAATCTTCATGAGAGATACATTACCCTGAAAAAGTTTAAGAAATTTGAATGTGGAAATTGTGAATTTAGACTCGATTATGGGATAGAAGTGGAACGCATTGGATGTTGTTATTTATAAAAAATGATAAGAATGCATGTTATTTTTGATTCGTAAATGGAAGAATTGGAGGACAAACCACCTACTAGAATTGATTAAATATTTGAAAAAAATCAAGCGACTATACTACAATGATTTCTCAGATTCCAAGACTATAAAGATCCCCCAATTTGTGGTCATTTATGTGTTTTTGTGTATGAATGAACTGAGTAATGGTAAAGATTTTAAAGAAGGTATGTTAACAAATTTATTGCTTAATAAATATGGAAATATTCACAAAATATTATTTTGAACGTACTTTGGAACACAAATGTATTCAAAATGTAGATAAATAGTTTGAATTTTGATAGTTTGAGAAATGAGTTTGATAACAAGTTTAGAAAATTTATTACAAAACCTTCCAGATTCCAGATATGTCTTGCCTGTCGAGATTGATAATAGATTCTTTAAAAGCAAATATAACAAAACTTGCAAATATTCATGAGTTTCAAATGAAGTTGACCTGATAAAATAAAAAACATTGGAAAATAAGAAGTTTGAAGATGGTGCAAAAAAATTATTTACCAATTTAATGTCTCATATCGAAAAAGCTATAAAATGATAAAATTCTGAAGCGATCAAAGTTGAAAAGAATTATGTTTAGATTGGCTAATAAAAAAAGAATTTGTCGGTGTTCGACCTGGTATTGACAAACATGGATGTTGTTTGTTAAAGAACAAATTTTAAAACCTCTAAAAAATTAATCAGAAAACATCGATATTGTTTGATTTACATGATCCGAATGTTAAAAATGCCTTATGATTTTTAAAAGGAAAAAGAATTAGCAGTGTCTAGTAAAGGAATTAAATCCCATTTGATGTTGTTGTAATGATTCAATTAGAAACGATCCTATTAAAATGTTTAATGAACTAAAAACAAATAATTAATTGAGAATCATAAACAGCATGTTAAAGATTTTACCAAACAGAAGTCTATTGACAAGTTTAGAAAGCCCAGAAGAAAATAGAAGATCAGTAACGACGATGTTGGTGAAATTAATGAAAAACTTACTAATTTTAAAGAGGTCTTTTGATTAAGTTAAGTTTAGATGCTACGAAAACTTTTGAGAATATTGGTTCCATAAATTTGTTGAATAACAATGATTCTAATGCTGTCAAATTTCCAAAAATTAGAAGAAAAAAATTAATAAGTTCGAGGAAAATCTTAATATAATTTTGGAAAATATTGATAATATTGATAGGATTTAATAGATAAAAGAGGCGGCTAACCTAATTTTTCCCCTATATAAATGGCGCTCATATACTGTGTGAGATGTAAAGAAAAAACTGCAACAAATGATTATAAAATACTATAGCAAATATCAAATGGAGTTAAAAGAATTTTCTGGAAAAATGTGCTGACAATGATAATGCTAAAAAAGCACGACCAATTTATAAAAAACTTTGAAATTTTTTTCTTTAATAAATAGAGATGGCGGGACATTACAGTGCTTTCGATCTTTTTATTAAATAGCAACACGAAAGAGATTTGAAAAAAAGAACATTGGTGATGATATTTCTCAAAAATAATGAATTATTCCGAAGATATGATGAGATTATAACGTAAACAAATTGAATTGGTATAACAATTTGCTAAATATCAAAATCTGTCCCCAGAGTTTCATTCAAGAAAATATACATTTATCAATTAAAAGATCATATGTCTTTCTTTGTCTCTATCAACACTTGAGTATAAAATTTTTGGATGAAAATAAAGATTACAGTTGATTGGAACAATATTATAGATAGCGGTTACTATCCTGTGCATAATTTTTATTGAAATATGTGACCGAAGATCGCGCACAAATTTAAGGAAGAGAATCCCGAATAATGACTAAGTAGATCATTAAAAATGACTAAAATTTATATCTTTTCTTATACAAAACGTAACATTAGATCGATGAAAAAATGATATCTTTCTTATACATGATGTTTTTAAAACTTTCTAAATTTTCTCTTATTTTAAATGGCGGGACTACAGAAAATATGCTAGTGATATTGAAAGGGCGGAGTTTAAAAAATTTCTATCCAATTAGTAAACAACATTTTGAGAATGAACCGAATAAAAGAACTGAGTTTAATATTGATTTTTGGAGATAACTTTTTGCTCGTCCCTAACTTCCAGATTTTTATATTTCTGCGAACTTTAAAACAAAACAAGATGGTCAAAGCATATCTTGGAACTGATAATGTTAGATTACATCGATAATTTTATACCGTTTTTATTTTCTAAGATTGAAGTAAGAAAAAACACAATAAATTGATAGAAGAAGTCGAAAACTGTGGTCCAGTTTAAAGCACTATTAAAGGAACTATTTCGTATTAAAAAAGTGATGTAATTTTCAAACAGTTTTCGAATCAACTTTTAAATTTGGACAATTTGAAGCCGGTCAGTGATTTAGCACATTTCGGCTGTAGGATTCTATTGAAGAATGTTAAATTTTCCAATCTATAAAGGTGGATTTTACATTAGTTTCATAAGAGCTGAAGACGATGATGTGATTCTGAAGACCTGCCAACTAGGAAATGTTATGCCTGTTGATGGCAAAATTACAATTAACGAGTTTTTCATTATAGAGTTTCCGATGATTTATTACAAAACCACGAGTAAAATTCAGTTGATTGATGAAATTAACAAAATCTCCCAAAACATTAAGTTTAATTTTCTAGAATTAGGCAATGTATTGAGCAAAAAGGTATTCTTCCGGAACAACTTATTTCGTGTCGATATCCCACAAATATTTATAGAAATATCTTCAATCCCTAAGTTCGTTATCATAGGTTTTCAAACCAGATAGACCAGAATAATCAAGAGAAAAATCCTTTCAAAGTTTGATAGTTTGAAATGTAAAAAATATCAGAGTAAAAATTGAACGGTTTCTTATTATCCAGATGAAATTACAAAATTTAAACATTTCAGGAGGTCTTTTTTTCAGAATCATGTAAATCAGATGTATCAAGATTTTTAAGAAAGTTTACTACCAAAATATATGGAAATGTATTATAATCCTAAAAGAATTTTTAGCGAATAGACCTATTTATGTCATTGATACAACAAAGAGTTTGACCAAATAATTTTTCTGCTTCAAAGAAACGATATAATTATCAATATGGATTTTCAAAATGCTGTTACAAACGCGATTTGTTATGTGGTTGTGGTTTCATGAGAAATTTTTAGCCTATGATGTTGGTGATTAAGAACGATATTAGAGGAAATTCAGTAGTTAATGATGTTCATATTGTTCTCTTTCCATTCCTTCCTAAAACTTTAAAAATATACTCTTTCGCTGATGAAAAATCACGATTTCTTCCGGAATAATCTTTGTAATCATAGGACAAATAATATCCTAAATAGTTAAATAATAAAATATAAAATCATTTTCTTTTTTAATCTCGGTAGTTTGAAAATATAAACATAAACATTTGCTGCTGAAAAATTTATATCTCGCCAGAGTTAGTTTCCATACCTTCCATTTATTCTTTTTGTAAAAATGGAAGAGTATAATGCCAACTGTTACAAGTGTTCTAATAGAGGAGAAATTATCGATAAAAGATATTTAGTTTGTAGAGGTTGTAATTTAATTTTGTACGTAAAAGACCTAAACCTAAGAAAATTTCGAAATAAACTAACACCATTTGAATAATCTGCTTTAAAAAAAATTGCTATATGGAGGTTTAAAAAACAAACACAATTTTGTTACAGAATTTAGGAAAACAGAATAAAAAATTTTTTCTACTTATCTCTTGGAACCGTTGAAAAAATTATTTTCCTTTTCAAAGAATACATTAGGTTTGTAGGATTTAAATACACGCGTTTATTATGAGAAGAATTTTACCTATTAATCCTTTCAACTATTTGGACATTGAATTTGAACTTAACGATTTTAAACCTGAAATCTTTGATGATTTGTTAATAGTACATTTGGTAGAAATTTATAAAGAAAGAACCTCGTGAAAAGAAATGGCGGTTTTACTCATATTCTCCGCCGACTTCTTACGAGAGGACGATGTGATTGTTAGCAAATTCCCATCATTTTCCGTTTATTAAGTTTTAATTTATAGTTTATTCGTAGCAGACATTTCAAAATAGATTGAGTTTGAGAGAAAGTAGAAGCAAACAGCTATTAGATTCGGTTAATTTTTCCTTCGTGATTTACAGAATTCGTTTAATTTTCCTTTAGGACAGTATTTTCCCGTTGGTTTTCATTCTTTTGTTTACTGTTTACTCAAAAAGTGCGCTTAGAAAACCCCTCATATTCATATCTACTCCTATTTACATACGTACGTGTACGTGTGCATATTTATATATTTGTATTTATGTGTTTTTTTAATGGAATCACTCTCTCCACATTTTATT
>NW_025780143.1:0-16754 GCF_021130785.1 Homalodisca vitripennis | reverse complement strand
CGTACCGAAAAACCCATTATGTGAAATTTGTGGTGGGTCGGCTCGATAGTGCGCGTAGAGCTCACACGCGCCACAACGTGAAGTTTGCTTCACGAGAGTCGCCGAACTCAACGTGAATGTGCTCACTACGAGCCGCCACAACTCATCAGCGCCACAAGATTTGGACCGGAGTGGCTCAACAAGCGCCAACTACAACCGAATAAATAAATTCGGGGTCCATGCTCACAGGCGCCACAGCTCACAAGCGCAACTAGCTCATAGCGCCACAGATTTTGGTCAGAGCAGTGCTCCCTACTAGCGCCAACAAACAACCGAAATAAATAATCGGATCCTCCATGCCTCACAGCGCCACAGCTCATAGCGACCACAGGTCATAGCGGCCAAAGATTTGGCCGGAGTGCTCACAGCGCCACAGCTCATAGCGCCACAGATTTGAGAGTGGGGGAAACACCCGCTGGAGGGGCAACCCGCCTTCCCTGTACCAACCTCCAAAGTTATAATTCCCGTGATAACCAAGAAACATTGTTTCTATTGTTTGAACCGGTATTTTAAAACCTATTTTGTGGTAATCACGCTTGTATTAATTAATTAACCTTTCTGTGTATATCTGTCTTTATAATGTTAAAAAATATATTGTTATTGTTAATGAAATAATAGTAGAACAGGTTATTAATTATCACGAATTGATTGTAGTTTTTTATTTTCTGTACGCTATCAGCTTTATGTCATTGTGAATTTGCATGTTGTATATTGAATTGTAATCGCTTTAAAATTAGTCCTCACAATCGTAAATGCATAATTGTTGTTAATATGCCATTTTGAACTACTTGTGGGCTATGTGAATACTTTTTGGTTTTAGTTTAAAACAAATTTTATTATGTACCTATACCTTTTTTAAATGATCGGATTGTTTTAAATTCTTCATGAATAACATGCGTATTTGAAAGAGAATACAGTTATTGTTTAATGGACGTTCAGATACCTATTTTAGTGTACTAGACCTGAACTTGTATTAGTACATACTAACATTAACAATACTCATATAATATGGTATGTGTTTAGTAATAACAAAAAATACTATATTCATGGGAAAACATATGTGCAGATCACGTCATTGATAGATAAAACAAGTTTACTTAACTAAAAGACAAGACAAAAAACGAGAGAAAAACAACAAAAATGTATTAATTCTCATCTCACCCTGCTAGCGGTCTATTCTTAAGCGTAGTAGCCTCGAAAAATTGTATATATATATACAGGGTGATTCATGAAGTTCTCCCCCCACTTCTACAGCACATTTTACTAGTAAAAATAATGAAAAAATGTTTTATAAACATAGGGTCCGAAAACGCTTCGTTAGCGAGTTACAGCTAGCGAAAGATTTCAACCTGAATTCCTGGGTAAAGAGTAAAATAAAGCCATACTGAACTTTTGGAAAGGTTAATTAAGTAAGAAATATCGTGGATTCTTATGTAATTTTACCTGATAAAGCTAATAAAATAGGTTTCAGAACTGTACCTGTAGTAGTTTTTTGAGGGATTCAGGGTTAAATGCAAAATATTGGGGCACGACACAATGTTTTTTTAAGTTTGATGTACAATAACTTTGTTAAATTGGTAATAAATACATAAAATCAACAAACATTAATTGTTAGAGAATTTAATTCTGAGAAAATTGATATAATCAAAGTCTAAAATAAAAGAGAAATAAGTACCAAAAAATCGATTTTATTCAGTATAATACATTACTAGCTGTAAAGAAATACCGTACGGTATTTAGTTAAAATAAAACAAAAACAAAATGTTTGTTCCTTAATGATGAGATAAATTGAGAAAACAAGATTAAATGTTAAATTAAATTTGTTTATAAATTAAAAAATATCATGTTTTATTACGTTGTATTTTTTTTTATATAAAAATTTACTTCAAATGTTCGAAAAATAAATGAAGCAAACATTTTTCCATTATTGTTTTACTAATCATCGAAATGCAGTTTTTTGTTTTATTAATTTCTAAGTTGGTAACGCACGAATAACAGCTGATCAACAATGGTATTCTGTACTGTTACGTTAGATCAGAACTGTGTATTAGTGGTGTTTTGCAAGCTACAGCAGGAGATCGGGTTCTGTGAATCGTGTTATTAAATTCAATTTTTCTGTGAGTTAATAATTCGATTGTTTATTCAGAGAAAAAATGCCTTACTTATTTTACAATCACAGGAATACGCTGATATGGTTTTTATTTTGGGGTTACTGTAATGGTAATGCTAGAGCTGCTGTAGAAGAATATGAAACTATGTTACCCTAATAGGAGGATTCCAGATACCAAAACAATTTCAGGAACTTTTCGTACTCTTCGGGAAACAGCATCACTACCAAGTACTAGAACCAATTATGAACGAGCTGTCGAACTTGATGATGATATTGTTATTAATGCTGTTCATCGCAGTCCAGGTTGTAAGTACACGACGTATTTCTAGGCGGATAGGAGTTTCGCAGTCAACGGTGTGGAGGTCACTTAATCGAGACAAATTTTATCCGTTTCATAAACAAAAGGTCTCAACATTTACAGCTAGGGGATGGTCCGCTTCGCTTGGAGTTTTGCAACTTTTTGAATATTTAATAATCAACTCTACAAGCGTATTTTGTTTACGGATGAGGCACAATTTCAATCGGGATGGTGTCAATAACTTGCACAATGAACACTCATGGGCAGAAGAAAATCCACATGAGGTAGTGGAACAGAACTTTCAACACCGATTTAGCGTCAATGTCTGGTGTGGCCTTTTGCCACAATCGGCTGATTGGACCTTTAATATTACCTGGACGCCTAAATGCTGAATTCTATTTGCATTTCCTTCAAGAAGAGTTGCCGCAGCTGTTTAGAGAATGTTCCTTTTACATCTCAGACAAAAATTTGTACTTCCAGCATGACGGAGCACCTCCGCACTTTTCACGTGCCGTTTCTGCTTACTTAAATCATCAATTTCCTGGACACTGGATTGGTCGTGGAGGGCCTCACCCTTGGCCACCAAGATCACCAGATCTATCTCCATTGGATTTATTGCATCTGGGGATGGATGAAAGACATTGTAAACAAGACAAAAGGTGAATTCTTGTGATGAATTAATTGCCCGTATTATGGATTCGGCTGTGCAGATACAGGGAAGTCCTGAAAAAAATTAATAAACGCAGCAAAAAAAGCAATACACAAACGTGCTGCAAAAATGTATTGATAATGATGGCCTCATTTTTGAACATCTATTATAAAAAGGTGCGTACGGTTGGCCCAACCTGATTAATTTTGCTTAAAACTAGTACGTAATGTATGTATACACTGAATATAAATCGATTTTTTCGGTACTTATTTCTCTTTTATTTTAGACTTTGATTATATCAATTTTCTCAGAATTAAATTCTCTACAATTAATGTTTGTTGATTTTATGTATTTATTACCAATTTAAACAAAGTTATTGTACATCAAACTTAAAAAAACATTGTTTCGTGCCCCAATATTTTGCATTTAACCCTGTATCCCTCAAAAACTACTACAGGTACAGTTCTGAAACCTATTTTATTAGCTTTATCAGGTTAAAATTTACATAAGAAATCCACGATATTTCTTACTTAATTAACCTTTCCAAAAGTTCAGTATGGCTTTATTTTACTCTTTACCCAGGAATTCAGGCGAAATCTTTCGCTAGCTGTAACTCGCTAACGAAGCGTTTTCGGACCTATGTTTATAAAACATTTTTTCATTATTTTTACTAGTAAAATGTGCTGTAGAAGTGGGGGAGAACTTCATGAATCACCCTGTACATATATACATATACACACACACTTCCTTAATTTACGGATTCCATAGAAAATACTTTTATTACGTTTATAATATTAATGTATGTATTTGAAAACGGTCAAAATATATTTCATTGTGTAGATCCCACAACTAAGAATTCTAAATCGATAAGCACAAGAACACACAAGAAAAGATATCATAGGCTATGTACCAGATAATTATGTTTTTCAAAATATAAAACACTAAAAACATTAATAACAGTATCCAAAGTGTTTATTAGTATAATTGTTATCAATCGGTTTCTAATTCGGGTACCTTACGATTAATTAGTGAAGACAAAGACATGTATGGACATGTTACATAGCATATGGTAATATAATCTTTAATAATCTTTCATTTTTTCGATTTATATTCAAAAACTAATCCAATTTGATGCTTTTTATGTTTACTATAATATGCTTAAACATATTACTAATTTAAAATGTGCGTTTTTTCAATAATGCATTATACATTTTTTCGCAAAGTTTATATGATTATTTAATACTGTCCTCCTTTTTGCTTTAATACCCTCCTTTTTCACACCCAAAAGTCATCCTTTTCAGGAATATCCGTCTGGTCACCCTGCTCATAGCGTAGATTCCGTGATGGTGGGTGTCCGTCCGCCTGCATAGGGAATGGCTAAGCGTTAGCGAAGCCTAATCTTTCGCAGGATATCTAAAAAACAGAATGAAATCAGGGGATAACTCGATACTGAATTGAGCTATAGGCTTGAAAGTTTAAAGAAACTTTATTTGCGGACCTACGATAGTTCACTTGCCTTCACGGAATTTTGGCTGAGCGTCAGTGAATCCTATTACTAAGAGAGTATATCGAGGACGAAATAATCTATATGGGATTAAACTTGGGTGAAATTTTATTTCTATATACGCAAGATATTATTCCTCGCCTGATCAGGCCTGGCATGATTACAAGGAACTTTTAGGTCACTTATGGCAGTAGTCAGGTGAAGGACCAATGGGATGAACCATATCTAAAACAGAATGTCGTTAAAATAATTCCCACAGCATCGAAAACTTAGCGAAGCCTGGTACGCGGCTTTTACGGTCCTGAAGTACAAGAAGGTAGAAGTACGGCACTCTACGTGCCGTAACGGCTAGATGAAGTGGCATGCAAAACTTTCAATTTATAACTCATTTCATAAATATAAAATGACGCACCATAGAAATCATTCTTGTAGAAACGAACTTTCATGCAAAATTTAAAGTCTACAATATAAAACTTTCATGACATCTCTCATACCACATGATACATTAAACATTTCAATAAATTTATTGTTTAAATAATACAATTAAACACTATGAAATTATGTAAGTGTAGGTATGTTAGGCTAAATGTGTTGTCACGTGTTTTATTCCCTTATCGGTGTATTGAGTTTTTTTTAAATTTATTCAGCTATTCTCTCGTTACCATCATAGTTGCCCACAAGACCAGTGTTTAAATAATTCGCTTACGCTCAGCGAAAATTCCATGGAGTAACGCACTATCATCGAATTTTTGGGTAGAAATTAAGCTTCATGCACAACTTCAAGTCCATGGTCATAGTAGGTTTTCGAGATTTCATGCGGACATGACAGACATACAGAAAATCTTTTCAGCTCCACAAGTGATAGGCTTCGCTAACGCTCAGCCAACAATAAAAAAACTGACCCATTTAACAATTTAGTAAAAAAATAAATTAACATATATAAACAATTTGAAGTTGATACGGAGTCCTATGTCTCCTTGGTGAACCTGTAACTACTAAAAACCTGTACACGAGAAAACTATACTTGAGAGATAGTTCGCCAAAAGTTTACCTTTTCTTGACACTGCATAAACGTTATTTTATTAATCTTGATTAAATTGTTTTTGTCTAGTGATTTACGTAAGAATTTGATGCCTACGATCATGAAAATGTAAATGAAATTTGAGTACCGTTAGTTCGAAGCTGTGCTTTCTGTCACTGAAACCTGTAAAAATGTTTTTGCGTCACCTGGTTGAAATAAATAGCAATCAATACAACAAAACTTATCACCTGACTGTGGGTACAATAACAAATCTCTTTAAACAACCTCATTATGAAAAGTGCCTTTAAGGAAATTTCGATTCAATGTTTGTTTATTGTCATAGTGAGTTCGCAGGGATTTCTAAAAGTCCACTACTGTGTTTTGTATTCATCATTGTCCTCTACTGAGTTTTAACTTAACATTCCAAGTAGCAGGATCTTCTATAGAAAATGAAATTAGGTAAGGTTACCTCAACCTGTGATTGCAAAAAATTATCAAACGGCTGCTGAAGAACTTCAGGCTCATCATTCAGGTTAACGTTGATGCAAAGCTGATCAAAGTGTATATCTAGGACTAGTAATTCTTCTTTAAAGTTATAAGAGGTCGATGAAGAAGGTCATGATGAGTCATCTCAGCATTCACAGGTAGGCGATGCATTAGTAACGTATGTTATTATTTCAGGCACTATTAGTATAAGTTGACACCCTGCTTTTTCAGGAGCGCGTTTCTTGTATTCAGAACAGTAATTCCACAAGCCAATTGGAACTGTGGGTGAAGTTATTTGATTGATGAGAGAATATGCAGTAGTGATGATACAATAGGCTGTAAATGAAAGTTTATTTATTTATTTATTTAAGATTTTGTTGATTATTATTTATGTTTACGCATAATCCTGATTATTTACCCCTTTCTTGCATGTTGCTAGTTATATATTATTACTTTTGCATTTGTCAAATTTTGTATTACTTAGTTTGTTACTTAATTTTATCATACACCACACATTTATTACTGTTGCTCGTTTTTATATTTAACTATTTATTATTTTCTTTGTTTTTTACCTTTTTGTTGATTATTTGTTAACTTACTTATATTTATTAACTAATTCGCTATTTTGTTGATTATTAATTTTTAACACTGTTTGTTATTTAATGTATATATGTAAACATTATTAGTGCTTAGTTAATCGTTTATAGTATTTTTATTAAACTTATTACGTTGGGTACTACTGGTGTAATTTCAAGTTGGAAAAGAATAAATAAATAAAGTTCCGGCTATAATGGATTTTTTACCTCGCTAAACCATTCTGTTACTTACATCCTTTAGTGGCCGTACATCTGGATTCTATGGTCTACTGGTCGTAGGGCTGCACTCCGAAAACGGAATAAAAATGCATGGAAAAGTTAAGTATATTGGCTGGGATTGCAAACTGAAATAAAGTTCTGATTCGCTAAATTGATGCGGTCGCTGTCAAGGACGCCGCTAGGTCCTTTCGTGGACCCTTGGTTCTCAGACTGGAAAGGAAGTTTCTTAAACATGGCCAATTTAGTAGTAGCTGTTCTGATTTTGCTGAAACAAAGTTACAGTATTACCAAATTACGTCCCTGGTTGCGAAAGCGGGCTAAGATTTTGCCCGGTTCAACCGTGGGAATATTTCATAATGATAAAAATTCATCCAAATAATGATGCCTCACAAATATCTCTGCGTTTTTCTGAATGCAAATTCAATAATTTTCCCTATTTGGTTGGTAACATTGATGGTAACTACCATCAATATTAACAAGAACTCTTGAAGGGATGTTTTATGGTAAAGTCTCTTGACAACCGTATGACACTAGTATCCGAATTGGTTTATTTATATACTGGGATTTTATGGATGAAAAACTATTTGGTTCTAAGCTCAGGAAGAATGTTCTAAGCTTAAAGATAAACAGGATATGTGATTATTTGTCACAATAACACTGTAGATTTTATAGTTATGTAAGGGTTTTTACCATCCAGTTGAAAGTTTTCAGTTATGCCTAAACACGAAGACCTATTCAATAAACTAATTAATTAATAAATATCAAATATATTCGTATTATAAGCCTACTGTGATTTTATAATAAAAGGAAGAAGTTATAGTTATTCTTAAACTATATTGATATTTTATATAATCTAGACAAGTAAAATAGTGGAATTTAAGAGAACATTTTTATTGTTATACTTTACATTATATGATAGCAAATAGTGAAAATTACAATTATGAAGAGCTAGAGACAGAATGCAGGAAACTTTGAATCCATTAATCAGCAACCCCAGTGACTTGCGTTCAACTGTAAAGTGTAGAGGACGGGCAATAGTGCTGCGGCTGCAAACTGGAATTTAAGTACCTGGTGTGTGTCTTCAATAGGACTTCAGATTGGGTCAGCCAATAGTACAGCGGCCGCAAACTGGAATTTAGGTACCAGATGTGAGTCTTCAATAGGACTTCAGATTGGGTCAGCAATAGTACAGCGGCCGCAAACTGGAATTTAGGTACCAGATGTGAGTCTTCAATAGGACTTCAGATTGGGTCAGCAATAGTACAGCGGCCGCAAACTGGAATTTAGGTACCAGATGTGTGTCTTCAATAGGACTTCAGATTGGGTCATCAATAGTGCAGCGGCTTGCAAACTGGAATTTAAGTACCTGGTGTGTGTCTTCAATAGGACTTTCAGATTGGGTCAGAAAATATTGCAGCGGCTGCAAACTGGAATTTAGGTACCTGGTGTTTGTCTTCAATAGGACTTCAGAGTGGGTCATCAATAGTGCAGCGGCTGCAAACTGGAATTTAGGTACCTGGTGTTTGTCTTCAATAGGACTTCAGAGTGGGTCATCAATAAGTGCAGCGGCTGCAAACTGGAATTTAGGTACCTGGTGTTTGTCTTTCAAGTAGGACTTCAGAGTGGGTCATCAATAGTGCAGCGGCTGCAAACTGGAATTTAGGTACCAAGTGTGTCTTCAACGTGGATTCAGATTCGGTCAGCAATAGTGCAGCGGCTGCAAACTGGAATTTAGGTACCTGGTGTTTGTCTTCAATAGGACTTCAGAGTGGGTCATCAACAGTGCAGCGGCTGCAAACTGGAATTTAGGTTACCAAGTGTGTCATCCAACGTGGATTCAGATTCGGTCAGCAATAGTGCAGCGGCCGCAAACTGGAATTTAGGTACCTGGGTGTGTCTTCAACGTGGATTCAGATTGGGTCAGCAATAGTGCAGCGGCGCAAACTAGAATTTAGGTACCTGGTGTGTGTCTTCAACGGGACTTCAATTGGGTCGGCAAAAGTGCAAGCGGCTTGCAAACTGGAATTTAGGTACCTGGTTTGTGTGTGTTCAAAGATACTTCAATTGGGTCAGCAATAGTGCAGCGGCCGCAAACTGGAATTTAGGTATCTGGTGTGTGCCTTCAAACGGGGATTCATATTGGGTCCAGCAATATTGCAGCGGCCGCAAACTGGAATTTAGGTACCTGGTGTGTGTGTGTTCAAAGATACTTCCAATTGGGTCAGCAATAGTGCAGCGACCGAAAACTGGAATTTAGGTACCTGGTGTGTGTGTCTTAAACGGGGATTCAGATTAGTGCAGCAATAATGCAGCGGCTCCAAACTGGAATCTAGGTACCTGGTGTGTGTCTTCAACGTGGATTCAGATTAGTTCAGCAATAGTGCAGCGGCCGCAAACTGGAATTTAGGTACCTGGTGTGTGTCTTCAACGTGGATTCACATTGGTTCAGCAAATAGTTGTGCAGCGGCTGCAAACTGGAATTTAGGTACCTGGTGTGTGTCTTCAACGTGGATTCAGATTGTGTCAGCAATAGTGCAGCGGCCGCAAACTGGAATTTAGGTACCTGGTGTGTGTCATTCAACGTGGATTCAGATTAGTTCAGCAATGGTGCAGCGGCTGCAAAACTGGAATTTAGGTACCTGGTGTGTGTCTTCAACGGGGATTCAGTATCCGTGTTATAACTTCAAAATAATCAGTAGTCCAGAGGCTGTCAGGCAGGAATTTTGCATTAATTTTGATATTTCTGTTGAACTGATATGGGTATAGATGTTTGTGTTTGTCTGTTTTAATATACTCCCTGGGGCTTTTGATTCATTTTTTTTGTATTTCCATTCTTTTCTCTTCATATTAATTTATCAGTTTGTAGAGCAGTAGCAAATTTTAATAAACTGCCGTTTATTACGGCTTTTTGAATTTATGATGTTATCTCAGTCTCTGTTATCCATATGTTGCACCATAGATTTTTTTCTATTACTAACAAATTTAACTAGACGTGCTTCTTATGTTACTTACAAATTTGAATGATTTTGACTAAATTATTTCTATGGTTACAACATTGTCTAATTGTTGATTTGGAAATGATTTAGATATCGAGGATATCGGCATTAATATTGTTCATTTGTTAAAGAAGTTCTGTCCTTAGTAAGATCCGTAGGAACAACTCCAGTTATAGTAATTATGGAATAATATAAAATACTAGATTCCGTTACTTTAAACAAAATTTACAGCTACTCTTAGATTTTTCACCCTCAAGCATTGGAGGCCACAGGTCATAGATTTAGCAGGCGGGCACGTTGATTAAAGACTGTAACCATTAGATCTTTCAATGATACAAAATTTCCAGTGGTTTGTGGAATCTGTCGCAGTCCAGGTCAGTTCCTGGCATGAACTTGCTCTATGCTTTCCTGCAGAAGCTTAATTTACTAGTTTTTTTCTTAACTTTAAGAAGACATTTGATACTTGTTTTCCTGTGAAGCTGAAAAAACGTAGTCCTGCGGGAGGCAAAAATGGAAAAAGGCATTTGGCCCGATCTGCAAACTGGTACACACCGGATTTAGCTGACCTACATAGTCTCATTGGCATAGTGTGTGATATGTCTAAGGAGTAGGTCCCAATCTGAAACCTTTGAGGCTGCAAAACATCTGAGGAGAGGGAGAGAATAACGTGCTAAGGCTTATGGAGGCCAAACAGGCTGCTGTGGGGAAACTTTTATTGCCACAGTCTCAAAAAATCCATGCAAGGCAGGCCTGGGACTATATTAAAAAAAAATAGGAGTAAAGAAACCAAAGTGTCTGCCCCTGACACCAATTTTGCCCACAAGCAGAGAGTCTTCAATGCATATTTTACTTTAACTCTGCCAAGGATCTTGTTAAACTCGAGGTACATTTGTCCCTTGGGTGACCTCTTCCTAGTGGGAAATGGCGGGACGCATATCTAAACTTCGGTCCACTGTAGGTACCTTTTAATTTTTGCGTGGATAAGCTTAGTTACGCGGTGGATAGAAAAGTAATAACAGTGGTGCATGGTTTTAAGAGTTCCAAGAGTAAAGCACATCTTATGACATGTCTTGTGGATGTGTTAAAGAAGGGTGATTGTATTAGTTATAGCTCCCTGCTCTAAACAAGACTTAATAAATTTTGCGCAAGTGTGGTGTCTGTCGCGGAAAGGGGTCTTCCCCTGAGGTTTTGAAGGCATCGAGGACTGTCCCGGTCTTACAAGAAGGGTCAACACAAAAACGATGGTATTCGAGCTTCAGATCCATATATCTCTCTAATTAACCTATGTTTGCCAAATTGTTTTTTTCTTCATTTTTCTCTTTGCAAATTGGAACTCTGTCATGCTGCGCAAGCAGCTGTGCAATTTATTTTGAGTCACATCACCTCTTCGGTTACCAGCACAGTTTGGCTTTCAAGAAGGTGACATTAGATTTCTACTGTCGAACGAAGTGGTGGACTCACTTCTTTCAGACCATTTCTTAATTTCTTTTGAAGCCAAAAAAGTTTCTAGTTCTTGTACATGTTTATGCAGATCTTTTCACGTGCCCTCTCGATTGCTGTGGTTCTGTCAACAAGATTCTCTTGGAGAAAACTGGGAAAAGGTACGCGTTTTTTTGTACGGGGATTGCGCCCATGAAACAATCTTGAAAAACATCTTACTATAACATCAAAGGGAAGCAGTCTAGTCTGTAACCTGGAGATCAAGTTAACCAACCTCCAACAACCCCTTTGAGGTTCTGTTGAAGCATGGGAGTCCCTCAGGGCTCACAATTCTGGAGGCCATTTTTGGTTTATAATGTTCATTACAGATGATATTTATTACAAATGCGACAGTAGCGGGTAAATTTTCTGCTGTATGCCGATGACTCAACCTTGGTGTTGCAAACTCATAAGGACTCTACAAGCCGCCAGAAGAACAACTTGTTAAGAAAAACAAACCTTTTTACAAATGCTTTCATATTGTGTTCCAAGTTAGAAACACTCACTAACAGTTTGCTGCCCTATAACTACCAGGACAAAGACTCAGGGGCGATTACTGTTTAGATTGTTGCATAACAATGGTGTTAATGTGGAGGGAGTGAAGTTGCTTGGCTTTAATCCATTGATCTCGAGGCTTGTCTGGATTAAGCATGTTGATGACTTGATTGTAGTAAGCTAAGTAAGGGCTAATATTTTTTTTGCTTCGAAATGCTATAAAAGCAGATATAAATGCCCTTTGAGTTTTGTTTAAGTTAGCTTACTTTGCCTTTTTCCACTCCCACATTGTATATATAGGTACCAGGCTTTGGGGGACACTGCTGCCGAGTGTTAATTAGAGTTCTTCGGTTACAGAATAAAAAGCCCCCTTAGGAATACTTAAGTGGGGGCACAGTTTGCTTGAGCACTGTAGACCAACTGTGCTTGTTCTCAACACCAAATTATGACAGTGTTACAATGTTCTGTATATTACTCGTAATATACCAATGTCTTTTAGCAATTAAGCATACAAGAAGATGACTACCATTCACTTAATGCAGGTGTTTACATAGGTATGAAACCAGGAAAATGCCACTTGAGCCTGTCCATGTAAATAGAATTCTTAGCGGTTGTACACAGAGATCTCAAATTGGTTCCCTATTTATAAGCCACTAAAATGTTCTAAACTCCCAATTACCCCTTACAGTTAGGACAGCTCCCGGTTACAGGAAGCTTTCGGGGCCTGTCCTAAAATCCCCCGGTTGGTCAGATATCCCTTTATAACAGACTAACTGAATATTTTGGAGTCTGACCATTCAATTCTGCTTGGCTATTTAAAATTAATTTTGTTTTTAATTTCTGTATATTCTGTTTAGTGCTTATTATCTGTATATTGCATGACCCATTACTCCTTAGATTGATATATGTACTTGAATTAATGAGACCTGATTAAATAACGGTTTCTTAGTCAAATCCATGATGTAGAACCGTCTGTTTTGTATTATTAGATGTAGTCCCATTCACAAAATGTATGCCTAATTTTAGTTTTTTAATATTCAACTTTACGCCTAGTTATATCTTTTATGTGTATTGGTGCAGGGCCTATTTATGTATTCAATTAATCAATTAAGTGCGATGGTCATGAACTAATGCACATCTGTTTGTTACTATTAGTCAATAACTTTAATTTCCATTACATGTAGTAATTTTTTTTTAAATGTGGGCTTGTGGTGTTTAATTTTAATACCTGCATAAATGCTTAGTTTTATTTATATTTTTAGTACATGACCTGGATGGGACATTTTTTGGTGCAGGGACTCTAATTATTGCACGCAACCTAAAGTTTTTATAGTTGAATGTTGTTTTCACTAGACGTAGCTTATTACAATTTGTTAGATCGGCTGACATAAAATCATTTGAATAATTTTAAAACCACTGCTATAAAAACTACCTTATTGCACAAAGCAGCGTGAATGTTTGCAACATAAAGCTAATCGGAATATGGTTACCTCTCTTGTACATTGTGTTTATGGCCATTTTTATTGTAGCTAAAGAATGGAAGGTGGAGCACACTCTACCCCTTATAAATTTTTTCTTGATAAGTGGAAAACATCACTTCAGTATCAGTAAATTAATCTAAGTTGGATTCCAAAAACCAACAAACGGGATGATTATTTTGTAAGTGCAACAGCAATAATCCAATAGGTGTTAAACGTACAATAAGGCCGCAGTAACTTTTATGTCTCATTGTAAGATATATATTTTCTGCATCGGAAAAAGAGGCTAACTATAAAAATGTCTCCTTAAGAATCATAGCATCGAAAAAAAAATTGAAAGAGTCGAAAGAAGACGGCTGTATGATCGTAGTTGGTTTTTGGTTATTTAGTATTATAGTTTCTTGATCGGGAGATGAAAAAACTCAATAGTACCAATAGTACCGGAAAAAAGGACGGAACTTTGGAGCATCAGTTTTCTACACATAAAAAATAGCTGTGGCAAGGAAAAGATGTATTGAATATGAATGTTAAATTTAGCTCCAGTTCACCTTCCTTTTATTGCAGCTTCTGTTATCAGACACTTGTCTCAGGCTTGACTCCTAGTACCTCATTCCTCTGAAGAGGATCCAAAGATAGTTCAGAAAGTCAGAATGAAATTCAAAATACAAATTTTAACCCAACCCTTCCCACCATTATTTACGTTATGTGGTTAAAAACACTCGGTTGCCTACACTGTGCTTAGAGACAGTATCAACATATTCCGTTCAGTGCACTCAGTTTTGTGCCTATGATGAGATAATGAGAACACCACTCTCATCTATTTGTAGGGTCTCTGATGTGTAAGGTGTTAAAGCTTCGGTTTTGAGCTTTTTTTCGTCGCCGACTTTTTTTGGGAAATTCTGCGGGAAATCAAGTTTGAGAAGCGTCAAATACCACACACGCTATATAAGGTTGTGAATTGCAGCTAAATTCAACATTAAAAAATATAAGTGCTTTGACAAGGTAGGCAACGGCCGGGGTGTATCAGCTGTTGATGATAAAAAAAATAAATGTCTAATGAGAATAAATCCCTTCAGTTTCACTTTTGCAGAACGTGTAATATCATACAGTGTTTATTAAATCTCAAAATAAAAACTGTTTAAACCCGATTTTGTAAGGTTCTTCCTGATTTCTTTGTAGTCGTTCTTCAAAAGACATACAACAAAATGCAGAATAAGAATAAGGAATAATTTTAAAATTAACGAGGAGAAAGCTAATTTTTAAACAAAACTGTTTTTGGTTATCATAATCCAAAATAATATAAAAAATTTTTTTTTTCTTTTACTTGAATAATGTGTGAATAAACCTAATCAATAAAAGATTATTCCAGTGTGTATAAACTTTGTAATGTGGTAGAAGTTTGAAATAATTTGTTTGCATGTAAGAGAGGTTTGGGTCCCGGTTTCCGTAGGTAAAACCTATAGAAAAACAAATTATAGTAAACATTTTTTGGCATGGCTGTGTTCTAGTCTTTAAAAGGGTTTCAAAATCTTTTAATTTGTTTGAAAGCGGTTTTTAACAATTTTATTTTTTTTTTTTTACCAAAGGGATCAGTGGGAAAAGCAGTTTTTAAAAACCCTATACCACCCCAAAAGGGATTCCCATTAATATTTTTTGTGTGAACTTCAACATCTGGAATCTGAATTGGGTTCCAAGCTATTAAAAAATCGTAAAATTAATTTTTTCCCTTATTATTTTTTTTGTAGTTTAGGCTTTCCGTTTTATTGATTTAAGAAAATTCAAAAGGGAATTGGTTTGTTGGAAAACAAATGCCCAAAATATTAAGGACTATTTGGGGGAAAGGGGGGGATCGGTTTTTCAGCGATGTGGGCCCCGGAAAAAAAACGTAGGTCCCCGGGCCCCGGGAAAAAAAAGCAGTAAAATTTGATTGGAATTTTGGAGAAAAGAGCAGCCAATTATATTTTTTCGTAGCTCGTGGGGGCTGCCTGGCGCGAAAAAACCCCCGAGTCTGTGTTTTTAACCCCCAAAACACATGTAGGAAAAAAAAAGTGGAAAAAAACCTTTTTTTGAAAAACAATCTTTTTCTAAAAAAAAATTTGGGGTGTTTTAATTTTATGTGCAAAATTTTTTAAATTGGGAAAAATATGATATAATATGTAAAAAAAAAAAAATAAAAAAACTTTTTTATAGAGTAACTAAAAAACGACCCGGGGAAAGGCATTTTCCTTTTCCACACATGCCCCCGTGACGGTGGGGTTTGGGCCGCTTGTCTGCCCCCGTATTTCCCCCCCTTTTAAATGTCCCCCCCCCAAAATTATTATTTAATAAATTTGAACCCCTAATAGGTTGTGGGGTAGCAAAAAACCCGAAAAAAAGAGAAATGGCTCATAGCGCCACAGAATTGGCCCGAGTGCTAAAAAGGGCCCCGCTATATCGCCAAAGCTCATGCGCCACAGATTTGGTCGAGGCCCCCCAGCGCCAACACAACCGAATAAATAATCGGATCCATGCCCCCAAAACGCCACGTTCCCCAGCGCCACAGGTCATGCGCCCAGATTTGGCCCCGGGTGCTCACAGCCCCACAGCTCAACTTAAAAATTTTTTGGGGGGTGATGGCTGTTTGCGGGGGGGCTATGGCTGTGGCGCTATGAGGCCCCCCCGAAAAAAGGGGGGCAACTGTAACTTGGGGGGGAGCCCCAAAATCTTCAGTTTTCCTAATTTTGGTTATAATTTTAAATTTTTTGATCACTGTAAATATTAAATTATATTTTAATTTTAAAAAATTTTTATTGTTATTGAGGGGTATTTTAACTTTTAAAAACGTTTTTAGTCTAGGATTTGAGATGGAATTTAGGTATCGAAAAAATAAAATTCTTCGATGTAAAAAACCGGGGGGCCCCTTATGGTACCCTACCCAAAAAAAGTTTTTGGACACATGGGGGGGCGTAGTAAGATAAAAAAATTTTTTTTTTAAAAATTTTTTTTAAAAAGTGTGATCAGTGCATTTTCTTTTTCAATTCTTTCTAGGGGCCCTTTTTAAAACCCCCTTTTTATGTATAGCCTTTTTAGTTTTAAATGTTTCCATCGACTTATTTAAAAGTTTTTATGCAAATCAGTGATTTCAGTGAAAGTTCCCCCGTGATAAAAGTCCCCGGTGGAAGGGGCGCCAAAAATTTTTAAAGTTCAAAGTTTTTTAACGAAAAATTTTTTTAATTTTTCATGGAATGCTAACGCTAGATCGAAACTCGGTTTTGCAAAAAAATTATTTTCGAGGATCTTTCAAAAAATTTTAACTAAAACTTCGAGGGGAAAGAGTGAAATACCAAAATTTGGATCAGAAAAATTTTCTAGATGGGGAGCCCCCTTTTTCCCCGTCTCATATGT
>NW_025780142.1:0-51457 GCF_021130785.1 Homalodisca vitripennis | reverse complement strand
GATTCACCAAGGTTTTGACAATCTCGATTAAGTTTGGTTTCAGCAAGATTGAGCAACTCCACATTACTGATTAAATGTCCGTGCTTATTGAAATATTTGATTGGTAGAAGGGGTGAAATCGAGTGGGCGGCAAAATCCCCTGACTTCTCACCTCTTGATTTTTTCGCTTGGGTTTGCATTAAAGAAAATTTCTACAACACCAAAACTCATCATACCGAGGAAATGAGAGAAAACATTGTAAAAGTGGTCCAAGTTGTTTTCCCAGGAATCTATTGCAATCGCTGTTTCACATATCTACGCCAGGCTAGGACACTGCCAGACAGTCTAAGAAAGAGCAGTTTTTGTAGTGTATTTAGTGTGAGAAGTACTAAGTTTGGTAGGTATCCATAGTGATATTTAATGTCTGCACCAGTGATGTTTGGCAGTATGTATTGTCAGGCGATGTAACATACGATGTGGTCTAAAAGAATAAAGAATGCTCATAGGCTGCTCTCCTGTGACGTCACATCACGCCACTACCCTACAACCAACGGTCCCAAGCTGGCCAGCCAGCAGTCCACCCGGAGTCCACCACCAGACACCGTCATGTAACCTCCGCGTCCCTTCCGTTCCTTTACGAGCGGTCCTAGAGCAATGTTACTCTAAATGTGTAGTTTAATTATTCTTCCCGACCCATAGAGAGTACAGTGTCGACCCGCATACATTACAGTGGCGACGAGGAAAACAACTGCAACAGTGGAAACGTCGCTTACAGTGGCGACGAGGAAAACAACTGCAACAGTGGAACATCGCTTACAGTGGCGACGAGGAAAACAACTGCAACAGTGAATTACAGTGATTTAGTGCGGAAGGGCAACTATCGTAATGAACACGTGCAAATAACCGCGAATGTGCAAGGACATTCCGGACATTCCAACGGTCGGGAGTAGTAAGGTACGCCGATCGATATAAAACTATTCTTGGTGTAAGCAGCGCACAAGCTGATTTTAATCGTTTGCAATTAATGCCGTTAGACGATTATTTTTACCGGGGACATTTTAAACAGTTATTACGGAGTGTACAAGAAAACAAAATGGCAACTATCGGGTCTATGGGTTATTTTGATAGTGCGGAAGAATCGTGGCAGTCTTATATAGAGAGATTTGAGTTTTTTATTGATTGTAATGATATCGATAAATTCAAAGAAACTAAGCACTTTGTTGACAGTTATGGGTGTAAGGACCTATACGTTACTGAAAGACTTAATTACACCAGACAAACCGTCTGACAAGTCGTACAAGGAAATTGTGGACACTATAGCGAATCATCTGCATCCCAAGCCTTCTTTTATCACGGAAAGATTTAAATTTAGTAGGCGGAATCAATTGGATCATGAAACGGTTAGCGATTATATTGTGCATTTAAAACAGTTATCTAAGTATTGTGAATTTGGTGATAAATTGCCAGACTACTTAAGGGACAGATTAGTCGCGGGTCTGCGAGACCAACAGATACAGAAAAGACTTCTCGGGGAGGAGAACCTCACTTATGAAAAAGCCGTGCAACTAGCTACTGCAATGGAATTTGCTGAGAAGGGGGCGGCCCAGATGACAACTGCAGGAGGAACGTATTCACCGGATGCAGAGCAGCGGGTCGATACCGAAAAGGACACAGGCGGCGAGCATCGCAGCGAGACGGTCATCGGACGGCGGGAAGGCGCTGGGAGACATCACCTGCTATTGTTGCGGCAAGCGAGGATCACACACAGCATCGCAATGTCGGTTTCGTGAGTACACGTGTAATCATTGTAAAAAGAAGGGACACCTTGAAAGAGTTTGTAGATCGAAAAATGTTTTTACAAATAGGTCTAAGGAGCCTTCAGCTAAAGGGAAACAGTTTTACAGCAATAAAAAGCAATATGTTTATAAAGGTAGGCAGCACTATGTAGAGGAAAGTAAAGAATCAGCAGAGTCCGGTTCAGATAATCACTGGAAACATAAAGACAATGACGATGTGTATGACATTTCCAATCTATTTACGGTTAAAGAAATAGAAACTAAGATTAATAAAATTGAGCCAATAACGGTACAGTTATTAGTGGAAAGTAAGGAAATTGTATTTGAAGTCGATAGTGGAGCTTGTGTTTCAGTTATGTCAGAAAAAGATTGTAAGAAATATAAACATGTATCCAACTAGCTTAGTATTAAGTTCATATACACATGAAAAGATCAGGCCTTTAGGTAAGGTTATGGTCAATGTACAACATAAAGGTAAAGAGAAACAATAAGCTTTATACATCGTAGCTAATGGGGCTAATCCCTTGTTAGGGCGTGATTGGATGCAAGCATTAGATTTAACAGTTAGAGTGCCTAGTAATGTAAACAATGTACAGTCAGCTGATCGCACGAGCATGGTGGGGTGGTTGTGCCAACTGCAGGCGGCAGCGCGGCAGACGCATGCACGCCTGTCAGTGGAAGCCACAACACACCTGTAAGAAGTAAACAAACAAACATCTGTCAATCCGTCTGTTGTCAACAACAACAAACAAGTAGAATTACTGTACAATGAGTTTCCAAATGTATTTACGGATAAGTTGGGATGTTTCAAGGGTGCACCAGTTAAATTAAAGTTAAAAGAAAATGTAGTACCAAAATACTTTAAACCTAGGACGTTACCTTTTACACTTAAAGAAAAAGTAGAAGCCGAGCTGACTAGACTAGAACAAGAGAACGTTATTTCACCAGTAGATACCAGTGAATGGGGGACTCCCATTGTACCAATTATTAAGGCTAATGGGAAAATAAGAATTTGTGGGGATTATAAAATAACTGTAAATCCTTTCTTGGAGGTAGACCGACACCCGTTACCGAAAATTGAAGAAATATTTGCCAGCCTACAAAACGGAGAAAAATTCTCTAAAATAGATTTATCTTCAGCTTATCAGCAGCTTAAACTAGATGTAGATAGTCAAACGTATTGTACAATTAGCACACACAAAGGATTGTATGCTTACAATCGCCTATGTTTTGGTATCAGTTCAGCACCGGGAATATTCCAGAGAATAATAGAACGAACATTACAAGGTATCCCGGGGGTAACTGTATTTTTAGATGACATTCTAGTAACAGGTAAAAACAATGAGGAACACATGCATAGACTTAGACTAGTGTGTCAAAGACTTGAAGACAATGGGTTCACAGTGAGCAAGAACAAATGTAAATTTTTCTGTGACAGTTTAGAATATTTAGGTTTTGTTATCAGTAAACAAGGGTTGCATACCGCACCTAGTAAGGTTGAAGCAATTGTCAAGGCACCTGAAACCTCAAAATGTGACACAGCTTAAAGCCTTCCTTGGTCTTGTTAATTACTATTCACGTTTCATTCCTAGGATATCCACTATTTTAACCCCAATGTATCAGTTGTTAAGAAAGGATACCGATTTTGTATTTAATTTAGCATGTAAGAAGGCACTACAAGAGATTAAGCAAAAGTTAATCTCTGCTGAAGTTTTAGCGCATTATGATCCTGCATTACCACTAGTGGTAGCCAGTGATGCTAGTCCATATGGCATTGCATCAGTTTTGAGTCAGATTCAATACGACGGTACAGAAAGACCTATATCATTCGCAAGTAGAGTGTTAAATAGCGCTGAGAAAAAACTATTCACAAATAGATAAGGAAGCATTAAGCATTGTATTTGGTGTTAAGAAATTTAGTCAATATTTATATGGTACACAGTTTTTGTTAAAGACTGATCATAAGCCTTTAGTGGCTATTTTTGGACCAAAGAAAGGGTTACCTGCTTTCGCAGCCAGTAGGTTACAACGATACGCTTTGTTTTTAAGTGGTTTCCAATATGAGATTGTGTATGTTAAGTCCCAAAACCATGGCAATGCCGATGGGTTTATCTAGATTACCTGTAAATAGTGAGATTAAAGATGAAATCTCGGATGATGACCTTAATATTAATGTCATAGGTACCTATTTGCAGTGTTTAGCTGAAAATGACATACCATTAAGCTATGTAGACATAAAAAGAGAATCAATGGTAGATAGTGAAATCAAAAAGGTAATATCCTATGTAGAATTAGGTTGGCCTATTGTAACTGAACCAGATCTAAAGCCATTTGAAATTAGACAGTCGGAATTAACCTTGGAGCAAGGAATCCTAATGTGGGGGTAACAGGGTGGTAATACCTAAAAGGTTCAGAATAAAACATTCTGAACGAATTGCATACTTCACACATAGGTATTGTTCGCATGAAGGCATTAGCCCGTGCATATGTATGGTGGCCTAATATCGACCGGGACATAGAACAACTAGCTAACAGCTGTGCAGCCTGTTTGGAGGAACGAGCAAAACCGCCCAAGGCTTTCCTGCATCATTGGAATGTTCCGGAACGAGTTTGGTCTCGAATTCATATTGATTTTTTTGGACCTTTTCAGTCCAAGTTATTTTTGGTGGTAAAAGATGCGTACTCTAAGTGGCCAGAGGTGTTGCCCGTTGCTTCAACGGCAGCTGTTCACACACGATTGTGAAATTAAGGGAATTATTTAGTAGGTATGGTATTGTAGACCACATAGTGTCCGACAACGGACCACCTTTTAACCAGTCAAGAGTTTAAAGAATTTTTGATGTCAAATGGTATCAAACACACGTTTTCACCACCATACCACCCAGAAACCAATGGTTTGGCAGAACGGTCAGTCAGAACTATTAAAAATAAATTGAAAACAGCTCTTCATAATTCCAAGGATTTAGAATTAGCTTTGAGTAACTTCCTGTTCACGTATAGAAATACAGTGCATTCTACTACCAATCTATCGCCAGCTCAATTAATGTTGGGCAGATCGCTGAAGTCTAGGTTAGATTTAATTCGCCCAAAGGTTAAAGCAATAATGTCAGATAATCAAGAAAAACAACGATTGTGTACTATAGGGGTAGTAAAACTAGACAGTTAGCTATTGGACAACCAATCATAGCCAGAGATTACAGAGGTAGAAATAAGTGGATACCAGGTGTGGTAGTTTCACAATTAGGACCAGTCACGTATTTAGTTGAACTGAATACGGGCATGAGGTGGAAAACGACATATCGACCAGTTGGTAGGTTTACAGTGTAGTCCGGAAATGTCTGAGTTGACAACAATGCCTAGACTCCCAGACGCAAGCGTGGCAACAGAGCACACGCAGGAAAACGATCGATATACAGTCGCGGGACAGAGCGAGCGCAAGGTCGCCAGTACTTTTAGCAACGACCTTGCCCCCCTCTCCGCAAAACCATAACAATAACAGAAACGCTCAGGGGCAAAGCCCCAGCCCACGTACAAATGTAAACAATAACAGTTCCAGCGTTTCACCCAAACAAATGACACCTGTTAGACGATACCCACTAAGGGATCGTAAACCTTTAGTCAAAATGGACTTGTAAATACAACCCAATTGTGACTTGTATATAATTAATATTGTTTAAGCATTATTATTATCGATTTGTTAATTGTGTTCATTCAATGTGTTATTAATTGCTATATTCTGATTTATTGGTTTTGATTGAAGTGTTTGTGATTTGTGTTAAATGATTATATTGAGTTTGTATTTTGTTCTCTATAATCTATACTTTACAAAAATAAAATGTCAATTTTCTTATTCATTGTAATTGATTTAAAATTGGAGAATTGTAAAACAAATTGTAATTGATAAATTTCTAAAATTGTAGGGGACTTATGTATTTAAGGGGGAGGATTGTAGTGTATTTAGTGTGAGAAGTACTAAGTTGGTAGGTATCCATAGTGATATTTAATGTCTGCACCAGTGATGTTGGCAGTATGTATTGTCAGGCGATGTAACATACGATGTGGTCTAAAAGAATAAAGAATGCTCATAGGCTGCTCTCCTGTGACGTCACATCACGCCACTACCCTACAACCAACGGTCCAAGCTGGCCAGCCAGCAGTCCACCCGGAGTCCACCACCAGACACCGTCATGTAACCTCCGCGTCCCTTCCGTTCCTTTACGAGCGGTCCTAGAGCAATGTTACTCTAAATGTGTAGTTTAATTATTCTTCCCGACCCATAGAGAGTACAGTGTCGACCCGCATACATTACAAGTTTGAGGATCGACTTTATTTATCAGGTAATGCCTATATGCTTTTTTTACCTTATCCTTGTTATGTACTGATGCAAATATGACTCGATTTTTGATATTCAAAGTCACGAGGTCATTAAAAAGCACATTTTTTAGTTATCAGAGTGTTCCGAATTTGTTATTTGTAGAGAACGCCGTTCCAGGGATATACAGCCGTTTCCACACTTTTGCCCAAGCCGTATAATACCAGTGTGGAGAAATTCTAAGAAAAGTCTCAACTAAGAATTAAAATCCTTAAATTTTCAATTTTAACGCATATTATGTGATGTAAATGATAGAATTTGACTGTATTTGAATAAAATCCTAATCAAAATGTTATTAAAAACCAAAGCAATGAAATGTTTCTGTACGTAATATGACGTATATAAAATGTAACTGACTTGGCAGATTAACAAAAATCATCTAGTATCAGCTACTTTAATTTATATAAATTATTGTATTATTATTTGCTTTGGAAGGTGATTAAAAACTCATTTACTATCTGCAGAATAAAACAAAAGGGGAGGGGAAGTAACACACTGATATTACTCGTAATATGTCCATACACTTAAGCAAATACAAACAAGATTTTGTCTGCCATATCACTTGAATGTCTAGCACTATTTCATTTTTATTATCAATGCATTGAATCTCTAGCTTTCGTGGATTACTAAAAAATATTTACTCCTACTTATGTAAGTCTCAACCTTTGGGATTCTTCTGCTTACTCAGTACTCTACGACTAAATGTTTTACCATTGAGTAGATTTATAAATTAGTAAGTTATTTGCAATAAAATATAAATAAACCAAAATTATGAAATAACGATAGAAAAGAATAGAATATTAAAGAAGGGACGAATGTGTTGTGCTGTCGTTCCACTCCTCCGTTTCAACGTCAACATAACTGATTACCTGACTACAGTAATAGATAACAGCCACTGCGCATGGCCTGTGGGATAGGTCCCCTTCGTATATGAAAATGTAGCTTACTATTTTTATTTGTAGTTCAGTGTCTGGTAAGTTTACCGCTACGATATTTAGTTTTTAGATGTCTGTGCACGTTGAGCAGTATGTATTAGGATGTTTGACAACTGAGAAAGAGAAATGATTTCAATTCAAACAAAGAGTTCTATCGTCAGGTAAACGGTTACAAGTATTGGAATTCCTATTGAACTTTCAATACATCCATCATCGATAAAAATAATAAACAAATAATGTGGTTCTTACCAAGACCACTCCCTTGCACTGTTAATAATTTTAACAAACTAAATAAAATTTATGAAGAGGAAATTCATTTTATTCAGTTCAGATTTAAATTGAGAAATATAATATAAAATTTTTTCCTGCCATAGTAGTCATAAATAGCCGAAAATATAATATTTGTTATGTAAACTGAGAATAATAACCTTGACTATGGAGTAATTCTTTTGAAAGACTACAGGAATCTGAAAAAGTCATTGTTTAAAAGTTCGCATGGAAGTTCAAAATTTTACTGTTTACTTTTAATGTAACCGTACGCAAACCAATAGTTACCAATTTTAATTTACTAGAAATAACGTGTTTTAAATAGTGTTGTGTCTCTATTATTTGCTATACTTGAAAGTAAAATGCAAATATTAAGCAAAGAGAGCTGGGTTGGAAAGGGTTACATTATTAAGACGTTAGGTTTGTTTACAGTCAGAGTACTGTGTGAATTATGGTGGTAACGTCATCACCATAGCAACTAGCACGGTACTAGTTTCACGGAACTGCCTCGGATTGATACTGAACACAGTTTTAGTGATTAGTGATGGTTACCACATCAGTATGGTAGGTGAACGGTACAAATTACACACAGTGGGATTTCCTTCTTCTTGCGGTACGATGACATGTAAACAAACGTTAACCGCGGCGGTTTTTGGGGTTAGCCAACACCTTGATACAGAAATCGGACTAACTATTTATTACAAACCTCAGCACAAAGAAAAAATGCAAAGCTACAATTTCCCAATATCTACCGAGAGAGGTTGGGACATTGTGTTCACACCATAGCATGATGGTGTGAACACAATGTGAACACCTTTCAAAGTTTCAGAAAAAATACCAAATACCTGGTAATGTAAAGTCTGTTGATAAGAAAGTTGTAACAGTCAAGTTAGTCCGGTTTTACCGGTATACGTTCTTAAAATATATAAAAAAAGCTATAAATATGATATATGAAAATATAATTTTAATTATGTAATATTATTATGAGAACTTGTTTAAGTAAGACTCTTTGGAAAATTCATTGTCATTTGATTTTTGTTTCAAATTTATAAGTTATTATTATTACATTAGATAGGGTGATCCCCTGGATGATTCAGAGAATTACATTTCCTTCCGGAATCTGATTGGCCTTTTTGTTATTCAACGGAAGAGGGGGTTACACATTTAGAGATTTCTCTGTTTATTCCTAGAATTCTTGGAACATTCCATACAACAGAATAAATTTCATAATTATAAATTAGTGCAAGATTGCCGTAATTAACAAAACGTTGAGGAGGTTTCTGTATATGAAAATGATCCACATGGGTACAGAGTGGCCATCATATGACAAGTATGTTCATACTATGCAAATAATAAACAAAAACAGTGGGAGTACAAATAAAGCATATAATGTCTTTCCTTTCAAGGTGGACTATCAAGACGCAATTTCAGGAATACTATACGCATTTTAGCCGATTATGGTCATTGAATCACAAAATCAGAAATTCCGACAATAATTATATATAAACAGGAATGTGTTCTATGGTAGTGCATATCCAACCATAGAATTTAGTTGAGCGTATTTTTACCCAAGTGGGTAGGCTCTATTGAAGTAGAAACAATTTTTTGTCTGCAAGGGACTCCAGTGCAACTGTCTGCAGGACATCACAAAAGTGAAATGAGTTATAGATTGAAAACTTTGCAATATGCATGCAACCTTAGCGAAGGCTTTTTGCGACACGTGTGTGGCGTATTCATATCTTGTATTTAATAAAAAAGAATTTTAATTAGTAAAATGTATTAATTTATCATATTATAAATGAGGTCAAACTTTAGTTTAGTCTAGTAAGGAGGTTTCATTAGTAGTCTAATCCAAGTGATCACAAAACTGTACAAGGCCATCAACCATTTAGCTGTTTCTTAATATGACATTGCAGGTTAAAATATGTTTAAATATCATATATATATATATATATATATATATATATATATATATATATAATATTAAATATATAAGATATAGATAAACGTGTATTAAATAATTCTAATAAACCTACCATCCTAATTACTTTCTTATTACTCGTACGCAAATTTGTTCCTTCTGCTATCTCTTTGCCGACCTATGTAAGTGTTAGAACAAGGTAACCAGAACAACTTTTATACAAATATAAATTAATACTTCCAATGGAATGACGTTTACAATTTTCAACAGAGATTTGTTTGTAGAGATTTAAAACAAATGTCGTCCTCCGGTGTAGATTAACACTTCGACACCTTTTGATCGTATAAAGAAACAATAATAGAATTTAGTAATAATTAAACACTGAGCTAATCATAATTATTCATTTTCAGTGACGAAAATGTTATCGTTTCAACCTCTAAATGTTCCAACCGAAATATGTAATTCAAAGTTCTAGTTTAGTAAGATATATAATAACTGCCACACTTTTAAACCACTATGCACTAACTTTTGGACAATAAGCTACAAATATAAATAAAATACATTATTCCTTAACATAAACAGATTTTGATTGTATTCTGTTTATAATATTGAAATCTTATTTTCTGACTACCTCTTGAGTGATTACATATTCACGTCAAAACGACAAGGTGTAATTTTACAAAAGTGCTACTAAATTCAGCACGAGAAAATAATGAAAAAGTTTAGTAGCATTTTTGTGAAATTAGCCTTTGTCGTTTTTGATGTAAGAACATAATGAGCCTAATGAAAGGAACAGTAAAGGCGGTCATCAGTCACCCTCGACACAGCACGACAACACTAATCAGCTGATTGTTATATATTGATCTCCTCCTGCTACGTTACATCTCTGTATAGCAATTCAACTGAGAGAGGCCTTGATAACCAAACTATTTTTATTTGGAGCGGTAGAAGGTTGTATGTACCTTATATACGCATAAAGTATCGTAGAAACACTAAATTGCGTGAATTAAGACGGAACAAAGTTTAGTAGCATTTTGTAAAATTAGACTTTGTCGTTTTGACGTAAGAACAGAATGTACCTAATGAAAGGAACAGTAATGGCGATCATCAGTCACCCTCGACACAGCACGACAACACTAATCAGCTGATTGTTATATATTGATCTCCTTCTTCCACGTTACATTTCTGTATAGCAATTTAACTAAGATAGGCCTTATATTTGAAACGTTGGAAGATTGTTGATATATTATATAGCCACAAGGAATCGTAGAGCTACGCAGAACATGCTCTAAAAACGAAATATCCCAGTCATATGCCAAAACCTTGGTAAATATTAAAAATACTTGCGACACTAAAGACTGTTTCAAACTAGTTTTTGAGCTCCTTGGCTGTTGCGGCATTCTTTATCCCAATTGGGCAGCTTGTTCATGAAGTGAACACCTGCTTATGAGGGTATATGTTCGTTAACTACCCTTCTGCGCCTACCAGCTCGTTAGGTTAACCTGCCTCTGTTATAATTACGAATGAACGTCTTGGCCAGTTATAATGGCACAATTAGACATACAGAACTTACATATTTCGGAAATGTAGAGACTTTGCCGATTCTGCAACTGCAATTTGTTGAAGGTAGAATACTCTCTGAAATTCACATGAGCATATTATTAGTATGGCTCGCTTTAAAAACTTGGCTCATCAACTGGTTGTTGCACTAGCACCCCACAATACCACTCCGTATATACAGTAGGGATAATCAAACCATAATAATCATCAGAATCTGAGTCGGGCAACACTTGGATAATGACCAAAAAAAATACCTTAGGATAATTTATCACAAACATGGGCAATATGATAATTCCATCTCAACCCTCGATCTAGGTATATTCCAAGGAATTTAGTGCTGTATAATTCTTCCATAATTGAATCTAACATGACGGCTAGGCCACATTCTGGTCTCTATGCCGCAAAGTAAAGTTAATGACATTAAATGTTATTGTTTTTGTTTTGAGATTGAGTCTTTTGAAACTGTAAGTGTAGTTGTTGATTTCAACAAAAGTCCATTCTTCCAAATATATTTTTATTTTCCAGTAAAATAGATAGTCATCAGCATACTGCAAGAGTTCTCATTGCGGTATTGATGACCCAATTACATTGAAATTTATGAGAAACAGAATTGGATCAACAATTTATCCCTGCTGGACCCCGTAGCTCAGCGTAAAAGAAATAGGAAGCTGATTTGAAATTAGGATAACTGGAGTTCTGTTGCTTTGAAATGATCTAAGCCACAAGTAAAGCAAGACTGGGCTACTATGTGATTCCAGTTTATGGAGCAGTGACTTGTGGTCTTCACAGTTGAATGCCTTTGATAAGTCGATAAACGCACCTAGGGTGGTAATTTCATTTTGAATCCCCCGACAACAAAGTTCACCAGACTCACAATAGCGTTTATTGTCGATTTGTCTTTCCTGAACTCAAACTGTTCATCTGAAAGTTGGTTGTGTTTATCAGGGTGGTTGGTCAAAAGTTTTGTTTAAGATAGGCTTCAGCTGAGTTACGTGGGTTGTACAAATTTTACAGGATACCAATTATTTTTTTAATTTGTATAGCAATTTCAAAGATACTCTTTTCAATAAATATCCGTCAACAGATAGACGAGCACGATCACTTGAAAGCAGCATTTTATTCTCCAGCTAAAAGGTCTAATGATCTCAACTTGATGTCAAAATGCCTCATAAAAATGATCTATACACACATTGAGACCTCTCACCCCACTCATTAACTTGTCCTTTTCAACAAGGGGTATTTCCCTCACTCCGTAAACCAGCGAAAGTTAGTCCCATTTTAATAAGGATGATCCCAATGTTACAAATAAGTACCGGCCAGTCTCAGTGTTTGCAATTTAGAGCAAACATTTAGAAAAAAAAACTTTGTATTGGAAAGTTCTTGCCAAAACTTTTTCCTTTTCTAGCTAATAAATATACTGCTAACATAATATTTGTGCAAGACCAGTAATTTATTGAAGCTATAATAAAGGAAATGAATAATATAATCTTTGGTAATTTTTTTATCTTTCATCATCTACATTAATTTATCAAATATGTAAAAGCCAAGTAAACGAGAGCTAAAATATTCAATAAAATATAGTGTAAATTTTACATCTCAAGTAATTTCTGCTAATTTCATGATAAATACGGTTTTATTTTGTATTTACTTTCACAATAAATAGGTTTCTCTTTATATAAAATTACTGCAATAGTAACAGTTCTTTAAAAGTCACGTACTGTTTTATAAATAAATATATATATATATATATATATATATATATATATATATATATAAAGTTCCAGTAAAAAGTTTTTTTTTTTTTCGAAATGTTTGCTCTAAATTGCAAAAACTGAGACTGGCTGGTACTTATTTGTAACAGTGGGATCATCCTTATTAAAATGGGACTAACTTTCTCTGGTTTTACGGAGTGAGGGAAATACCCCTTGTTGAAAAGTCAAGTTAATGAGTGGGGTGAGAGGTCTCAATGTGTGTTTAGATCATTTTTATGAGGAATTTTGACATCAAGTTGAGATCACTAGACCTTTTAGCTGGAGAATAACATGCTGCTTTCAAGTGATCGTGCTCGTCTATCTGTTGACGTATATTTATTGAAAAGAGTACCTTTGAAATTGCTATACAAATAAAAAAAAATTATTGGTATCCTGTAAAATTTGTACAACCCATATCCATTATATATATATATATATATATATATATATATATAAATATATATATATATATATATACATTAAACTGTATAAATGGCAATAGCCTTATTTAATTTCAATAAACATTGAATCACAAAAAGTACTTGCTCCGCCGGGAGTCGAACCCGGATCTATCACTTGCCGGGTGAATGTGCTACCATTACACCACAGAGCGCTTACTTTTCCAATTCAATTATTTTATATTTGGCCGTATCTGTCACATATGTATATATATATATATCATATATATATATATATATATATATATATATATATATATTTATTTATTTTAGTTATTTATTTATTTTATTTACATGCAACAATACAGGTTACACACCCAATTACATTGTGCATGTTTAAATCAAGATGACATGCAATAATATCCACACATTCAAATATAATCAGTTAAATAATATATCGGGTTTCGAAAATACGACTACACAACCGTCAGACGAGTATGTCTTATGTCTTGTTTAATGTTAAGAAATCTGAGTTTATTGTAAGATTATGGAAAGGGAACTGTTTTATAACCAATTTTATTGAACTATTTTATGCCACTCTGGTTTGTAATATAATAATTTGCCAGGTTCATCTAAGTATTTGGATTTTAAATTTATGAGTCTAGTGTATATTAAGATCCTACTAAACTCGATTCTCTGAAATTTGGTTTGAAATTTTTTTCAACATAATAATGATTTAATCTTCAATCAACCGTTAGCTAAATAACTCTTAGATTCATATTTGTTTCTCGACCACGAATAAGTTGTTGAATAAGAATCCGCAGATTTCCGTATCAGTTTATCAGGGCCACACAAGCTTTAAACTTACGACAGATTTAATTTGCACTTTATTAGCTCTATTTACGAAGTACTTGAATAAATCCGTTCACAAACCATGAACCATCTAAATGGGTTTCTATAGTTAAAACGTATTTGTCGGGCTCAGCTTTTATTTTCAAAATTAACGCTTTTAAAAAGGAAATTTTTAATTTTTCTTTTCCTCTGAGATGTTTGTTTTCTCGAAGAAAGATATTCCAATTTCAGAACACTTTACAATAAAGGTTGACATCAACTGTTTCTTTCAACATTTCATCAACACATTACAATTACTATGATTGGTCTTTATAAGGAAAATTATTTTCTATAGTTATAGCCCGAGATAATGAATTTAATGTGTATATAGGTGTTCCGAGTATCAACAAATGCTCTGCACACCAGACAGATCCGAACGGTAACTTGAAGGAGACAGTAATCTTCTAGAGTTGTAGCCACAAACAGCTACTATCATCAACATCCGTTCAGTTCTGAAGGCGGAGATATTGATTTATGTATCTAGCCCTCAATAACTCAAACGCGTGATTCTAACTTGTACCAATAATTTTTTAACTATTAGTAAAAATTAATAGTAATAAAGCTATTAATTTGTTTTATATAGATTTAAATATTTGTTTTACGTAATATATAAAACATGAACCTTTGATTGGTGGATTTTCGGGTTATGCAAGTGGTGTTTCTGATTTTTTCACGCTTAGCCTCATTCAAGATCACAGCCCACTTGTTTGTGAAGACAGAAGCAGGTTTCGTCATCTTGTACCGCGCCAATTTTTAAGTTTGGAGGTACGCATTTCTTCTATTTTGTGTACGAAAATACCTTTGGAGTGCTATTCCAGTCTTGGAAATAAGTGTAATTCTGTTATAAGGTCAATTTCAGCAATAAGGCTATATGTTTTAAGGAGACGTATTAATAAGTGAGCACGTGACATCCGAATTGTCTTCTTGCGTCGAGCAGGTTTTATCGGACAACAATCATAGCTAACTAAAATGAAGTTCTGAAGGACTCGTTCGTTTAATTTTATAGACAAATAGGGAAAGTGCGGACACTTGGAGAGCAGCAAATATGAAGACAAAGACGAGTTTTTCAAATTTGGTTTTCTATTTTCTAAAACAATGAAAAATATTCAAAGAGAAGAAATTGAAGGCTGGAAAGGACTTATACCAAGACTTTAAGAAAAACATCCAGATCTGCGGGTGCAGACAAAGGAGAGCAACAAGTTCATCAATTTTGACAAATTTTTCGGATATTTATCAGAGTTTATGAACATGTATTAGTCCGGTTCCCGCAAGATGTTTGTCGTCAACAAAATTGGCAAAACGTCTGGTTTATAGCAACAGACTTAAAATAATGTCAGTTAAAGGGGAAAATCGAGTTGAAAAATTGACCTCAGGCGAGAAGCAGGAATCTCGCAATAATTCTCCCTAATACATAATGAAAGAGTTATCCACCAGTTCTGTTCCTGGCTCTTCCTCTGCCATTTAGTTTCTCTGCCCATCTTCTGCCATGTCTTTTTTTAGATCCTCATCTACCATAGAACTATCTTCACTAGCCCCGATGCCAGCCCAACATTACTAGAGTCCTTTAACCATAATCCAGCAATTATGTGTCCTAAGAAACCTCGGTCTTAGCAAAGTATAGGTAATTTCCCCTCTCCCCTGTCATTCTTCTTTCCGATTTTTATCAAGGCAAAATCGTGGAGAAAAGAGTAAAGTTTTACCTCAAAACAATCCAAAATCAATTGGATGTAACTTACTTTTTAACACACTAATAATATAACACAAGGACAAAAGTAAAAGCTATTGTACTTGATTATATAGCAAATCTTATACTTATACTCTTTTTACTAACCAAGAACATTATTCCATTTATATAATGCTGAAATTAAAAAAATCCGTAAATGAAGTCGATATATTCAAAAACTACATTGAATTTTATAACATGTAATCTAATAAGAATTAATACATACTGTGCGAATTAACACTCAGAGTTTAATTCTGTCAAGTGTTTTTTTTAGATTCATTAATAATAATTTATTGTTATGTTTTCACGGATAAATGTCCTCTGACATTATACTACTTTTTAGACAAAGCAACGGGCTTAAAAATGTACCAAATATGTACATAATTAGTGAATATTTTTTCATTATAATTTCTTCCTTAAACGAATACAGAACTACTCTATCCAATAAAAAGCTTAAAATCTGGAAAAAATATTTCACTACTTCAGCCCTTTTGGTTGAAAAATATTCAGCCTTTTGAAGCAATAAAACATCTCCCAGTTTCATGTTACTCTGGTACTTTGTAAGCGTTACATTGTTAAACATTTTGAAAGCTCTGCGTAGCTGTTTCATTTTGTATTCATGAGAAAGCTCAACAAGTATCTTGTTTTAAAAGGAATGTTTTAAAAGGCAATAATTTTATTACAGAAAACTGTGTAAAGTTTTATTACATTCAAGTTATATGTTTTAAAATTAAGTAACAAATTAGGTTATCGAAACATTATTTTTTTTGCATTACCCCTAATTTTATTTAATATAAATTATATTAAACTCGATAATGATCTCTTTGACACTGCAATATATTTAATAATTATGAAAAAATGCTATGCAAAAGTGGAAAAAGGTTTATTTAATTTGTCTAAGAAAGATTGTAATGGGTATGAAAAAAATCAGTAGAATAAAAGCGATATGTAAAGATTAATTGTTTTCAGCAACCTTTGCAAATTTTATACATGAAGGAAGTTGTGACTCAAATTATGAATTGCACCGATCAATCGTTGTTCAAATAAGTCGCCTTAATTTAACCCTAGATATTAAATACATCTTATACTACAGAATAATACGCTACTGTAATAGTTCTAGGAATCTCTCAGACCGTTATCAATGTACAGTACGGTGTGTAGTAGCATGTTACACGTAGTATCAATATGGCAATGTTCTCTCGGAATCTCTCAGACCGTTATCAATGTACAGTACGGTGTGTAGTAGCATGTTACATGTAGTAACAATATGGCAATGTTCTCTCAGCAGTTCGAACAACTAATATGTGAACATGACATCAGACGCCAATATCAAATGTCATAAACATATTTATGTTTATTAAATACGTTAATTTTAACGTATCGGCTAAATATGGAAAATCTCTTCTTTAGTGATTTTACATAAATCCATCGTAAACAATATAATCTCTATTTTCATCAGAATCATACGTTTAGTTTTATATCTAAAGAAACACTTAACTAGCTGCCTTACTTGTTGAATCCAAAATATTGTTCGTTCAATGTTATAAATGAATCAAACTAAATATTTCTCATTTAACTTGCCACTATTGAAAACTCATGAATTAATTATAGTGATTTAATTATAAAGTACAGAAAAATAGTTATTAGCTTAGCATATTCCAGGTAAATTCATGAAAGTTTAATTTCCAAAATTCTGTAATTCACTAATAATTTAGAAATAAAAAAAAAAAACTCTATTTTAATATTACTAAAATATATTTATACTAGCAATTAACCACGGCTTCGCTTGCAATGTCTCAGATTTTCCACCTGTATAAGCATCTCTGGTTCGAGTGAATTTGATTTCAGACGCCTTTGTGTAGTTTGCCTTCTTCGCACAACCAAGGAAATATGGCAATATGTATGCTGATTGTAATTTACTCCAAACTTAATATTTTTGTTTTATAATTAATTTTACCACTTGTTCAAAAAATATATACGGACATATATTTATGCATACAGAGCTCTGAGAAGCCTACTTTTTCAAAATACATAACGGTCTTTAAACGCAAAGTAAAAACTAGACTACATTGTATGTTATATCTGCACTGCTATGCTAGCAGTTACCCGCCGCTTAAACGTGTATGACACTGCCGGTTAGAATGAATATTCGACGCTAATATTGAGTGTGCTTTGGTCCGACGATCAAGGATATATATCCAACAATATATAATTTGTAGTAAAAGTTTGGATATTAACACTGTCATTTAGATCCAATACTTAGTATTTAGTATTTAGTGCAGTTAAAACTAAAGAACCAAAGGCACTACGCGTTTACTTCTTTATAAATACAAAAAATATATATAATTTGTAGTAAAACTTGAATATTAACACTGTCTTTTAGATCTAATACTTAGTATTTAGTATTTAGTGCAGTTAAAACTAAAGTACCAAAGACACTACGCGTTTACTTCTTTATAAATACAAAAATATATATAATTTGTGGTAAAAGTGGGATATTAACACTGTCTTTTAGATGAATACTTAGTATTTAGTATTTAGTGAAGTTAAAACTAAAGTACCAAAGACACTACGCGTTTACTTCTTTATAAATACTAGAATATGTATAATTTGTAGTAAAATTTGGATATTAACACTGTCTTTTAGATCTAATACTTAGTATTTAGTGCAGTTAAAACTAAAGTACCAAAGACACTACACGTTTACTTCTTTATATATACAAAAATATATATAATTTGTAGTAAAAGTTGGATTTTACCACTGTCTTTTAGATCCAATGCTTAGTATTTAGTGCAGTTAAAACTAAAGTACCAAAGACACTACGCGTTTACTTCTTTATAAATACAAGAATATATATAATTTGTAGTACAAGTTGGATATTAACACTGTCTTTTAGATCTAATACTTAGTATTTAGTGCAGTTAAAACTAAAGTACCAAAGACACTACGCGTTTACTTCTTTATATATACAAAAAATATATATAATTTGTAGTAAAAGTTGGATTTTAACACTGTCTTTTAGATCCAATGCTTAGTATATAGTGCAGTTAAAACTAAAGTACCAAAGACATTACGCGTTTAATTCTTTATAAATACAAGAATATATATAATTTGTAGTAAAAGTTGGATATTAACACTGTCTTTTATGTCTATTACTTAGTTTTTAGTATTTACTGCAATTAAAACTAAAGTACCAAAGACACTACGTGTTTACTTCTTTATAAATACAAGAATATATATAATTTGTAGTAAAAGTTGGATATTAACACTGTCTTTTATGTCTATTACTTATAATTAGTGCAGTTAAAACTAAAGTATCAAAGACACTACGCGTTTACCTCTTTATAAATATAAGAATATATATAATTTGTTGTAAAAGTTGGATATTAACTCTGTCATTTATATCTATTACTTATTAATTAGTGCAGTTAAAACTAAAGTATCAAAGACACTACGCGTTTACCTCTTTATAAATATAAGAATATATATAACTTGTAGTAAAAGTTGGATATTAACACTGTCTTTTAGATCTAATACTAAGTATTTAGTATTTAGTTCAGTAAAAACTAAAGTACTAAAGACACTACGCGTTTACTTCTTTTTAAATACAAGAATATATATAATTTGTATTAAAAGTTGGATATTAACACTGTCTTTTAGATCTAATACTTAGTATTTAGTGCAGTTAAAACTAAAGTACCAAAGACACTACGCGTTTACTTCTTTATAAATACAAGAATATATATAATTTGTAGTACAAGTTGGATATTAACACTGTCTTTTAGATCTAATACTTAGTATTTAGTGCAGTTAAAACTAAAGTACCAAAGACACTACGCGTTTACTTCTTTATATATACAAAAATATATATAATTTGTAGTAAAAGTTGGATTTTAACACTGTCTTTTAGATCCAATGCTTAGTATTTAGTGCAGTTAAAACTAAAGTACTAAAGACATTACGCGTTTACTTCTTTATAAATACAAAAATATATATAATTTTTAGGAAAATTGGATATTAACACAGTAATTTATATCTATTACTTAGTATTTAGTATTTACTGCAATTAAAACTAAAGTACCAAAGACACTACGCGTTTACTTCTTTATAAATACAAGAATATACATAATTTGTAGTAAAAGTTGGGTATTAACACTGTCTTTTATGTCTATTACTTAGTTTTTAGTATTTACTTCAATTAAAACTAAAGTACCAAAGACACTACGCGTTTACTTCTTTATAATTACAAAATATATGTAAATTCAGAGTTAGAATTAGTAAATTAGTTCACCTGGCATATGTTTTTGCCGACTGCTTCAGAGGAAGTTTTTGTGTCTCTGCTTCATAGTCGAATTGGATATTTTAAGAAAGGTATATGAGTACTAACCTGAATCTGCTTTAAAATTATTGTTATTCCGAATATAATTACAAATTAATCGTATTAGAATGTACTCACTATACTTTTGATCACATTGAAAATAATTTACTCATATCAGTGTATTACATTAGACATGCTCATTTAATTAGTATTTCCAAACTTTAGAAACCAAGATGATATTTTTTGCTAATTTATAGACCTGTGGGGCGTAGACATGTAAAATTTCAGTAGAATAAGTTGAATAGTTTAAGCATGAAATTAAAACAAACAAACAAAGGCAAGTTTGCATTTCTAATATTAATATGATGTCACACATTCTATCTTACTGTTGTACTAAACGTCAACTACATTGAAGTGTCGTTGAAATCATGTTTCTGCTGTAATATTTGCTTGTGCACTCGAAATGTTCCAGAGTAATAAAGTTAGAGTCGCTAATATTTCCTAAATATAGCGAACTTCCCTTGGATAAATCATAGGGTTAGAACATTTCCAATACAATAACGGCCTACATACTGTATATTAGTAATACAACCTTATATTTTTTAAACAGTGATCTTATTAAGAAGTTATGTATCTGTGTATAAATAACACTAATACGTAGTAATTTATTACATTAAATATTCATATTTAACATTCAGTTATCCATTAATTGACACAGTGATCTTATTAAGAAGTTATGTATCTGTGTGTAAATAACACTAATACGTAGTAATTTATTACATTAAATATTCATATTTAACATTCATTTATCCATTAATTAACACAGTGATCTTATTAAAAAGTTATGTATCTGTGTGTAAATAAAACTAATACGTAGTAATTTATTACATTAAATTTTCATATTTAACATTCAGTTATCCATTAATTGACACAGTGATCTTATTAAGAAATCTTGTATCTGTGTGTAAATAAAAATAATACGTAGTAATTTATTACATTAAATATTCATATTTAACATTCATGTATCCCTTAATTGACACAGTGATCGTATTAAGAAGTCATGTATCTGTGTGTGAATAAAACTAATACGTAGTAATTTATTAAATTAAATATTCATATTTAACATTCAGTTATCCATTAATTTAAGAAAGTAGTGGCAATGGAATTTGTTGCATCTCAACAATTTTTACGCACTTACATATTTAAAAAAAACATAGTTCTAGAATCCTGAATACTTCCCTTTCAAAATCTTTAACTTCCACAATACTTTTCCTAACAAAAATACTCCTATTTAACTGTATCATGACTCTTCGTTCCAATATTGATATAAGAAGATATATAGTGATTACATGTAAATGTAGTCTAACGGAAAGCATACCACCTATACCAGATGTGGGTTTTATTTTAGGCAAGTAAAAAACTTAAATATTTATGCATATAATTTATTACATACAGTATAAATGTGTATACAGTGAACAGCAAGGTGGCCTTCCCACAAAACGTTCCCATGAATTCTGTCATATTTATAATGAAAACTAAAACCAAAATAACATTTTTATTATTAAATAATAATTTTTTTCAACTATCTCTGCTCATTTTAATTTAATAAAACAAACCTGTGGCTTTTCAGTTTTATTTCTAGATATTTAAAAATTGCACTTTTACAGTAGTTATTGAAAATACTGAGAAAATAACACTATTCTCAACGACCCATTCCCAGCCCAAAATCCAAATAAAACAACAACTCTTAGGTAATATAAATAATTTGTGTAAAATGTTTCTTGATCTTAGTAATGATTATTCCCTAATCCCCGAATGACGGATGTAGATTACAAGAGCCAAAAGTAGATGCTTTATTACCAAATTAGATTTTTAAGCTCACGTTTATATATATAATATAATATATGTATATATTAATAATAGCCAAATAAATTATTAACACAATATTAATATCCCTAATTTACAAAATAGCCTTTTACAAATATATTACTGTATTTTATGGTAATTCTGTTAAAATCTTGAGATCTGTAACTCTAAAGATTTTTCTCAAATGAACGAAGAAAATCTCTATTGTGTGAGGTAATGATCCTTCGTCTGAAAAAGGCACGTCTTGAAAACACATAAAGACACGTTCTAGAAAGCTTGAATCAGTTTTAAGCCCAGCTCACCAGTAGCGTTCTTCAAACAGTCATCGTACAGATTATCTACACTTTCAATAAAATGTCAAGGAGCAGTATTATATAAATCCTTTAAGAAATGTTATTAATATAGTAAAACAGTAATATTATATAGCAAATTAGGGCATAATTCACAAATGTGTGTGTACATACCCATATATAGGATCCACTTTCTTAATTTTAGTAGTAAGGGTTTATTACAAAATACAATGATTGATTAGAAAACTAAATTTTGTAGCAGTGGTTTTAAATATAAAAACACATTGCTAAAGATGTTTTAAAATCAAAATTGGAGAATTGCGGGGTGTATTCGGCAATATTTTTCTCAAGTATTCTTTGCAGTCGAGGAAGGCTCTTATTTAGAAAAAAGTTAAGCGTATTAGTTTTTCATATTTATGACAAAATGATAAAAGATTTATTGAGTTATGAAGGTTGAATTGGAGGACACAAACTTTTTTATTTCTTTAATTTTGTAAAAATGTAGTCCCATCACACTTTTGTTAACAAAAATGATAGACTATCAATATTCTGATACACAGAGTGCGTGACCGATTATGATTTCCTAACCAGCTTACAACAAATGTATGGTACTATATTTTATTGCAGAAAAATAATTTTACTATTGGACTTTATTGCTGTGCTTTCACAGTTAAAAATATGTAGTAACTCTTTCATTAAGTAAAACTCAATTTCCTCAATTGACTCAACATAATATGCAGGAACTAATCTGCTTATTATCTATTACTGAACAATAACTTACAATACAGTACTGCTACCTCTCATTGGTAACTAAAGTGTTCTAGCAGGGCGGGGTCGATAAGATCCAGAGAACGATAATACTTTATAAGTACGCTGTGAGAGCCATAGATATGGTTTAAAATACAACATATAAGGGATAATGTATCAGTGTACACTTGTACAATGTCTATTACAGTCGTCAGAATTAATAACTAATATGGAATATTGAATTGGCAGGCAAGACATGGTTACACGATATCAATACTGGCATGATATGTATGTGTTTTGTATATATAGAGCAATGTTACCCTTAATAATAGCTTAAATTATAAATCATTGCAAATAAATAAAAGTGCAAACAGTACATTATTGACTTTGGACTTTACTGGTAGACACTACAATAAAACAAAGAGACGTTAATTAACAGCTGTAAATAGGCGATCATAAATAAATTATTCTAAATTAAGTTAAAGCTTGAATTATAAGGCGCCACACTGAAGCTGAGGATTGACGGTAAAATAAGACACTGATCTTCTTCATTGCCTTAATATTAAGCTGCTCATATACGTACAGGAATTATCAATCTTATAGTTGGTTTAATGGAAAAGTTTCTAGACAGTAATATTAATAACACGTTTCTTGCTAAAACTATTTATTATTTATGTGAGAATATTGTATTTGGTAAAAAAAGTTCTATAGTCGAATAGATGTAACTTCCATATTGGAAGGTTGTGGAGGGGACGTGTGTCCCCCTGTTCCCCGACATTAATATTTTTATGTTAAAGTTATATCATATTTTTGTACCATTTTTGTACCTTTTTGTAATAACAATAAATAATTTTGTACCACAATAGTTTATTAATAAAGTACTATGTATAAACCGGGGAACAGGTAGACACTTGCACCCGACATTAATATTTTTATTTTAAAGTTATATCATATTTTTGTACTATTTTTGTACCTTTTTGTAATACCAATAAATAATTTTGTACCTCAATAGTTTTTTAATAAAGTACTATGTATAAACCGGGGAACAGGTAGACACTTGCACCCGACATTAATATTTTTATTTTAAAGTTATATCATATTTTTGTACTATTTTTGTACCTTTTTGTAATACCAATAAATTATTTTGTACCTCAATAGTTTTTTTAATAAAGTACTATGTATAAACCGGGGAACAGGTAGACACTTGCACCCGACATTAATATTTTTATTTTAAAGTTATATCATATTTTTGTACTATTTTTGTACCTTTTTGTAATACCAATAAATTATTTTGTACCTCAATAGTTTTTTAATAAAGTACTATGTATAAACCGGGGAACAGGTAGACACTTGCACCCGACATCAATGTTTTATGTCATAGAAAATCTACTTTCGTGTCTTATCGACCCTAGTAAAATATAATAAGTAACATAGAACTTGCTCTATACTCTTCCCAATAAGAAGGTATGTAATATATCGGTATCCACACAATTCAACACAACTGTGAGAATATTGCAAGGCCAAATCCAGCCAAGGTCCAAGACGGCTTAAGCAACGTGCCGCTGGACAACGGAAGGCCATCTGGAGGGTTTTATGGTCTTATTGTTGTCAACAGTAGAGATATCCTTCATAATTTACGAGGGTTGCAGGTGTTCGTCGGTTGCTCCCGATCTAAAAAGATTGGTCTTTCCATTCACTTCCAGAATTTTTAAAACGTTTCATTTATTAAAAATACAAGAACTCCTTACTGTTTATTGATAAAGTACTATGTTAATGTTCTTTATCTATGAACCGGTAAACAGGTAGACACTTGCACCCACCATCAACATTTTTATGTTAAAGTTACATTATATTTTCTACCATTTTTGTACCGTTTTGTAATACCAATAAATAATGATGTACCACACTCGTTTATTAATAAAATGCAATATGTAACCGGGGAATTAGTAGACACTTGCATTCCAAATTAACATTCTTGTTAATTTAATACCATATTTTTGTTCCTTTTTAGTACCTCTTTGTAACACCCATGAATAATATTGTACAAGACTAGTTTATTAATAAATTACTATATATAAACTGAATAAAAGTTAGACCTTACGTTGATATTTCATGTTACAGTTACATCATATTTTAGTACCATTTTTTGTACTATTGTGTACAACGTTATAAAGTTGTTGTACCATCATAGGTATTTACCAATAAGGAAACCAAGGGGCACTCAATCCTTGGTCGATAATAAAGAATGATTAAACGAATTAATTTATTTTATTATTATTGGACCATTAATAAATTAATAATCTGCAGACAGAGAACATATAGACACTTACAGTCGTGGTCCACAAATTAAGTAATAAAACTTGTTTTACGTTGTCATACTACTTTTGTAACACTCAACACGAGCTATTAATATTTTAGGACTACTTCATTATCGAAGTAAAAATCTAAAAAGTTGATGTGCTTGAGACTGTCAATAAATGGAGACCGCTATCTGACGTCGGCAAATATGATTAAAAAACATTACACAGTTTTTAATTTATGTACAGTTTATTGGTGGTAATATACATGTCGATTTTTAAATTCTAATTTGTTTTGTAATACAGCAGTTTTACAAATAGCAAAAATGTAATCTGTAACCACTTTTTGATGTGTTAAAGACAACATAATCCCTTAATTAAACTATAAACATGTACAATTTTAATAAATTTACCGTACTAGAGAATGAAAATAAATTATTTAATAAATTACCATCTCTTGCAATACAATCAATAAGAATATATCATGTTTTATTATATCCACTATCTATTCGTATTGAATATTTAAATATTTTATAAATGAATAAAACAATTACATACATAGTACACCAAATTTTTACACCCTTCTCTGTTCAACATATGTTAATATAAAAATAATAATATTATACATTAACTTTAAAAACATTTTAAATATAAAATTAATTAAAACTAAATATACAATACAATTCTGATAACGATAGACAACTTATGTACATTTAGTTGAGCAGTTGTAATGTAATTTAATGAACATAATATTATATTATTGAACTTTAAAAATAATAGGCTACACAAATATTAGTTAAACATATTTTAACTTATTAATAACTACAGAGCACAATAAAAATACAGAACCTTTAGTATTACATTACTTAGTATTTTATTACATAATTTTGATTTTAAATGGTGTATAGTACGAGTTGGCATTTAATGTTGTCTTTCGTTACTGTAGGAATTATTTTATTCTGTAAGTCATCATACGTTTCCCATTTTCCATCATTCCTTTGCGCATAGGTTACATAGTGTCCCACATCTCTTATATTGTCTGAACCAATAAAACCGATACATCCACGTAAGATAAATTCTCTTTCATTGACCTTTAATGAATGCGGCAGGTCTCGTACCTTAAGTACGCACTGTACTAAACTTGAACTACTAACGGTTTCTATTAGTTCTAAAATAAGATAGTCGGAAGGATTCATTCTGATTATCCTCTGACCTTGGCATCGAAATGATACACCTTCTGTAACTTCCAAGCTGAATAAACAATTGGCTTTTCTTGTGTATAGTTCTTGGTCAATTGTTTGTTGCAAAAAACCAATTTCTCGTTGAGAATTTATGTAAACAGTCAAAGGTACTCTTCCAAAACTATATTCCTTTCTTGGACAGTTAGTAGTCGTACATACACTGTGCTCATTAACCGAAGGTTCTGAACGCAACATCTGTGTGGCCAACGGTGAAATACATATCTCACATGGTACTCTTTTAATACCCTCTGGTAAAGTAGTAATTCCTTTGCACTCAGCCATTAATATTTCGCCTCTTATCAAGTATGTTTTTCTTGAGATGCCATTCAGTACCATATCCTTCACAAATTTCATAAATATATTTTCAGAATTTTGTACTTTGTTTCTGAACTGCACACTATCTGAAAATGCTATACAAAACAATTGTACTAGACTGTCAAATGCACAGGTGTTTGATAATATAACCTTTTCTTTGCCAATTGTTAAAGGTTTAAGTCCAAATAGATTTCCATTTTTAAGTAGACCAATCGTGACCAAGGCCCGTGCACTTGACATATTAGCAACTGTAATTTCCGTGTTGGGTTGAAGATATGAGCTGTGTTTTCTTTTTCCACTTTCAACTCCAGTCACTAGTCCTCTCCAGTTTTTCTTTTTCTCTCGACTCTCTAATTCTTTCTTGGATTTGTTCTACTTCTCTATCAGAAGTAACATCAAGCATATCTTTGCTGAAATCATCTTTCTCCTTTGCAGCAGCAATTTTCATAGCCCCTTCAATAGACGAGATGTGGTGAAAAACAAAAGTCATCAACTCTCATAGGCAATGTCACGTGTTTAAAAATTATGTTTTTCAATATATTGAATTCAGATTCGACCGCAGCTGAACTGGCCGTAATGCCTCCATATTCAAAGATAGGAACCATAATACTTGTCCAAGTAGGTATTAGTGGTGATATCTCTAGGATTTTCTTAACAATATCTGGAAGATATTGCTGATTTCCTCGGTTGCCAACAACTCTATTATCCTCAGCATTTTCAATAATTGAGACTACCATGCGATAAAATATGTTGCTTTCTTTCCCTGAACATTTCATACCCTGTGTTTTCGGAATTCTCGGTTTTGTTACTTCTTCCTGTTCAGTGACATCCTCGTCTGTTGTAGTAAATCCTCCAATTTTTTTAATTAAAAATTGTTTACTTTCTTCACATGGTGTATCATTTCCTGCCATATCCGAGCCTTCCGTAGGTGATATGGCAACTGTAATTACATGTTTTAAAATATTTTTTACGTCTTTGATGCTGGTGGATTGTAAAATTTGACATAAGCACCTGACGTAAAATTGCTTTGTTATTTTTAATGCATTTTTTAAACATCTCCAAGTAGTAACTAGCTTAACAACATGTGCTACATCGTTACGAACGAAACAGTTTGGTATGTCAGGCACAGAACATTCTTCTGTAAGACCCAAAAGTTGTGCACAGCGTCCACAGTAAGCTTCAAGTGACGGCAATGAAGTAAAGGCTTGGACGCAGGCTGACATGATAGCTGTGGACATATCAACCACTACTTCATTTGGTGCCGTTACATCACACCGGAGGAAGCATGCTAACCAATGGCGCAATGTTTCTGTGTCGTGCCTCTCCGAAAGAAGGTTGCAAACTGTATATATTTTCTGTGACTCTTTGTCTCTAACCACAAAGCTGTATAAAAATATGTTGCCTGACTTTACTCCCGGAGCTCTTTCCAAGCGCTTTACTACTCCTCCAGTGGCATCAATTGATGCAGAAACAGGAAAGTTGTTCTTACAGTGTTGTCTATATACATGAATTTGCGCAGAACTATGGTACCTAACTGAAAATTTGTCATAACTGTCAAACTGAATGTTTGTGTGTTTGTCCTTTATAGACTCAGAAACTATTGGACAGATTTTGATGAAATTTTTTGATTGTTTGCAGTGGAATTCGAGAATGGTTTAGATTCACAATTCGGTCAAATTTAAAAAAGTTTATTTAAATAATCTTTTAATTATTGTTGTTGATGTTGGAGTGTTTTATATCGGATCCGACAGACTGCGCTACGACATCTAATACAAAGCGAACTGATACTTAACAGCTGTTAATACTCTCAGCTGAAGTTCATCAAAGAGGCAGAAACATTTGTTTACATTTAATATTTAGAAAATTTTTATTTTAAAGTGCTTGATGAGTAGTGTAATGCAGGTTGCATAGAAAACGCTATTGCCTAATTTTAAATTCATATTGCACTAATTATCAATAAACTATCTAATGCAATGAAAATACTATTAAACGCTATTATGAAAACAACCTCAAACTCTTTAGAACTTTACAAAATATATATTACCCCCCTAAAAAGATGAAATTTCCCTAATTTTCTCAAAAAGTAGGTTCTTTGTACCAATGGCTACCAAAGATTACGGAGGGTTAAACTTATTACAGATTAATATCGTAAAAAGTAATGAGATTATGAAAGTTAGCAAACCGTGGCACAAATATAATATTCTAGTGGTACAACTATAGAGCACCTGCTATCGAGAAACATGCATAATAAAAGTCTTCTTTAAAACATATAAAATCATTGAACCTACCTGTTCTCCTTCACCACAAGATAAACATTAGATGCAGATACGGAGGTTTTCAGCTCGGGTATTGCATTAATGGCATTAGATATGTCATTCCATATGTGGTTTTTCTTTCCGACAACATTTCCATCTACCACAATTTTGTCCCTGTGTGTTGAAATGAGACGCCTAGTTTCATCTACTGGAAAAGTTGATGGACGACCTTTCTTTGGCATTGATGCCGTCCCTAAAAATTATAACTATATGTTTAAAATTGAAATTATATGAAAAAAAATTAGTAAAATACTAGAAGTACGCTATTCTTCTTGTAACATGATGAGTAAACATTTTACACCCACTAAATGTATACCAACTCTATATTGTCAACAAAATTATTAAGATTTAAACAAAAAAATAATACAATTAGGGCCAAACAACTTTCATTTGTTACATACAACCACCAATCAGTAGTAAGGCACACTTTAACGACATTGTTTAACCCTAGCATCACTTCTGTTCTACATTGCAGCTGGTATAAAGTGATTAGAAATAACTTTTCTACTAGGACTTTCGTATTACGGATTCAATTCCTGAACAAACTGTCAGAACCCCTTATTTCTATAAAAGAAAATGGTTGAAAGTCATTAGTAAACAGTATCAAAATACATTTGTGTAGCTTTTTTTTCATTTACCTACCGGATGCAGTTTGTGCATTTTTAATTTGGATATTTGAATTATGACGTTCTATTTTACTTTCTCTTAAATCAGAACCATTTTCATTTTCTTGAACTTCTGGCATATCCCTACTGGATAATGGTTTTGCCAGCAAAAGATCGTTTTACGTATTGGAGTTTTTATTACTATTACAGAATAATAGCCTACGACCATATGGGGCTATGTTTACGGCTTACATTGGATTTAAGAGGTTTATTAATGTACACTTATAATAAACCAAAGTATTTTAAAAAAACATACAAAAACTGTCAACACTGCAACTACAAACTACAATAGATAACTTTTCCAGACAAACATTGACGGATACTAATGAAGTATTAACTGAATATTGAACCGAACTGACCGATTGGCAAGTGGCGACTACGAATACTGGACACTGGTGAATAATCTTTTGGGATCTCACATGTGGTGCGGACGGGGTATATTCCAGCGAATTCCGGGAATTCCTCGAACTAGCAATTCCAAAAACCCCAGTGCCACCACCTCCTTGTCTGTAATATTTTTATGACAGGATCGCCTATTAAGAATTGTTTGTTCACAGAGCGTGGGAACTTGGGAAGGGACAAAACTTTCACCCCCAGATAGAATAGAAAATAGGTCTGCATTAAACCAAGAGACCACCCCATGTTTATGGTAGGGTCATCATAAATGGACTCTGGCCCTAGACTTATCGCCTCGTACGTGGGAAGAACAATAGGTTTACCTACGGACAAGGGTCAACTGCTCATATAGAGCAAGCGCCACTCTCCTCCTTCTCTGGCAATCCCTAGTTTCTGAACTAAACTCACTAGAGTAGAGAACATGAGCTTTCTACATTACAAATAGCGTAGGCAATAACAGCTATCTGTATTACATTAATACCCAATTAATATTACATAGAGGGACTCAACAATAGCCTAGTATTTATCTCTGCGTTGTATAGTGCAAGCAAACTAAAATACTTAATACAGTTTTACATATAAGTTACCAAAGTGTTTTTATTTAAAGACTAATTATATTTCCAATAATGAAGGAGTACCAGACACCGCTACAGTTACAATCGTTATACAAAATTGAAGCATTACAATTACTAACCATTGAAAATAGTCTAATAGATAAAAATAAAACAAGAACAACGGAATCAATGAGATTAATAATAAAAAGCATGCCGTATACCAATATACAATTTTTCCAATTAAAGAAAGAATATAGGCAAATTATAACAATGTATTGTAATTACACATTGAATACATATTGTTATATTGTAACATTTCTAAACGCGACAAGTAACACGTGAAATATTTTGTTTTCCTTCTAGAAATGTACAAATCATCTTCCAGGTTGTTTGAAATCACCTTCCTCCCTGTTTGAAATAAACTGTTGCGATTTAGAACAACTAAGACTACAAATTATAAATCAACTTCCTCCCTGTTTTAAATAAACTGTTGCGATTTAGAACAACTAAGACTACAAATTATAAATCACCTTCCTCCCTATTTCAAATAAACTGTTGCGATTTAGAACAACTAAGACTACAAATTATAAATCACTTTCCTCCCTGTTTCAAATAAACTGTTGCGATTTAGAACAACTAAGACTACAAATCATAAATCAACTTCCTCCCTGTTTTAAATAAACTGTTGCGATTTAGAACAACTAAGACTACAAATTATAAATCACTTTCCTCCCTGTTTTAAATAAACTGTTGCGATTTAGAACAACTAAGACTACAAATCATAAATCACTTTCCTCCCTGTTTCAAATAAACTGTTGCGATTTAGAACAACCAAGACTACAAATTATAAATCACCTTCCTCCATGTTTTAAATAAACTGTTGCGATTTAGAACAACTAAGACTACAAATTATAAATCACTTTCCTCCCTATTTCAAATAAACTGTTGCGATTTAGAACAACTAAGACTACAAATTATAAATCACCTTCCTCCATGTTTTAAATAAACTGTTGCGATTTAGAACAACTAAGACTACAAATTATAAATCACTTTCCTCCCTGTTTCAAATAAACTGTTGCGATTTAGAACAACTAAGACTACAAATCATAAATCACCTTCCTCCCTGTTTGAAATAAACTGTTGCGATTTAGAACAACTAAGACTACAAATTATAAATCACCTTCCTCCATGTTTTAAATAAACTGTTGCGATTTAGAACAACTAAGACTACAAATTATAAATCACTTTCCTCCCTATTTCAAATAAACTGTTGCGATTTAGAACAACTAAGACTACAAATTATAAATCACCTTCCTCCTTGTTTGAAATAAACTGTTGCAGTTTTATCGAGCCATCCCTAATATAAGAGTTGGGCTGGTCACCACAACTCTTCAGGGTTCTACCTGTAAACTAAATCAGTATAACAATCAGAGTTGGGTTTGTCACCACAACCTTTTGGGGCCTTTCCTAGAGTAAGATAATACAAAACAAAAATTATTTTGGAACCTTTCTCAAAATAAACTAAAATAAATACCACTGAGGCTTATGTTAAACGGGAGTGCACTGAGGGCCTTACAGAATAATACAGGACACACTACATCCCTCACTGAGCCGTTCTATAGTGGTCCCTACTGAAAATAAATAAAATTAAAGACTTTCCGGAACTAAAATTAAAACAGTACCATTTATGTTGGCTATAAGCAAAAATAAATTTTACGCTATATACTTAAGAATAAATTAACTGTCCACTTACCGGTTAGACTGATGTGATGTGCTGACTAGCCGGACTGACCCATGCGACTGACTTGCGCGTACTTTAGCAGAGGGTGAACTAGACGGAGCGGCCGAAGACTAGCGACTGTCGGAGCGCTCTCAGTCCGAGCTACCTTTAAGGGTTGTTCCGATCAGTAGCGTAGCCAGAAATTTCGTTCGGGGGGGGTCCGAAACCGGGGGATCCGGGGGACGTTTTGTGTGTTATTTGCCAATGAGTTTACTGGTAAAAGGTAAATACTGGAGCTTTAGTAACTACGCCTTATAGAAAGTGGAAAGATGTAATAGGCAAATTCAACTCTCACAGCAACTCTAGTACCACAAATTTTCTTGTATAGCTACAGAAACTTTACGAAGTTCGATTCTGGCCGAGTAGAAGGCACCAAAGTGATGCTGGATTCACTGGATAAGAAAGAAAAAGAACAAAACAGAGCTTCAATCAAGCGTACAACTATATTCTGTGAAGAAAATGAAATACCCCTTCGGGGACATTGGGCCACTGACGGTCGACAACCCTAATTTAAACTGTTCGCCGTGTTACGGTTCAGGTTACTTTGGAACGTCACGTGACCGCGCCCTGTAGAAATACCGTGATTAAAATACACTATCCGAAAGGCCAAGTCCAAAAGTATCGTTTGATACTTTGATTTAAACGAAAGGACAATTGTATGTTTAGCAACGGTCACTTTAATCAAATACATCAATCAATTTAATGTTTGTAGACAAGGGTAATGATAACTCTCCCTTTTTCTCCTGCTCCATGCTTTATTTTTTAATATGTCTTAAAATTTTGGGGGGTCCGGACCCCCATGACCTCCCCACTTCGCTACGCCACTGCTCCCAGACACAGCGCACCAAATGGTTACACGCTTACAATGATGTGGCTTCTCTACAACAATGTCAGGACATTCAAATCCAAGGAAACGTGTTGTCTACTTGTTTATAAAACCATTTAGGTGCACATGACATTTATCTGTAAACCATACATCACTCAGAAACTCAGGTTCTTCATAGCATATTACTAACATTGAAGCACAGTACTGAACTCTGGCTAGTTTGTTTCTATAGTTCAAAGGTTGTCCAGTTTGTATCCTGTAGGGGAAAACACCAATGTTTTTGACCATTCTTCGCATTGACGTATTGCTAATATTCTGTTTAAGAGATGCTCGCATTAGGCTTCTTTTCGGTGACTGTAACAGTTGTTGCAACACTCTTCCGTGGTTTTCATTTGTACAGACAGTAGTTGGGCGACCTGAAAAGCCCTTTCGCTGTGTCAACACACTACCTGTTCGACATTTTTCAACAACACTAATAATCACAGTATTATTAGGCGGGTTTTTGTGGAAATGTTCCTAAAAACGTAATGCAGTGACAAGCTTGGCCCACCCGCACGTCCAATTCCCGTATGAGCGAAAATAATCTCTACTATAAAAACTTTCTCTACCGTTGTTAGCACCATGTTAGCAAAAACCTCAAATAAGAAAGGAGTAATGAACACGAAGCCGTGGCAACTATCGACAATTGAATCAGCTGATCGAGAAGGCAACTACAGCTTATTCAGTTTTCAGTACTGTTTATTATGGCTAATACTAAATAAATAAAAGTGTAACAAATTTCTTTTCCTCTAAATTTCGAATGAATACTTCAGTGTAGGTCTAAACTTATGAATGGGTTTGATAGGAAAAACCTAGTAATTGAGACAGTAAGGAGTTCTTCTATTTTTAATAAATGAAACGTTTTAAAAATTCTGGAAGTGAATGGAAAGACCAATCTTTTTAGATCGGGAGCAACCGACGAACACCTGCAACCCTCGTAAATTATGAAGGATATCTCTACTGTTGACAACAATAAGACCATAAAACCCTCCAGATGGCCTTCCGTTGTCCAGCGGCACGTCGCTTCGGCCGTCTTGGACCTTGGCTGGATTTGGCCTTGCAATATTCACACAGTTGTGTTGAATTGTGTGGATACCGATATATTACATACCTTCTTATTGGGAAGAGTATAGAGCAAGTTCTATGTTACTTATTATATTTTACTAGGGTCGATAAGACACGAAAGTAGATTTTCCATGACATAAAACATTGATGTCGGGTGCAAGTGTCTACCTGTTCCCCGGTTTATACATAGTACTTTATTAAAAAACTATTGAGGTACAAAATAATTTATTGGTATTACAAAAAGGTACAAAAATAGTACAAAAATATGATATAACTTTAAAATAAAAATATTAATGTCGGGTGCAAGTGTCTACCTGTTCCCCGGTTTATACATAGTACTTTATTAAAAAACTATTGAGGTACAAAATAATTTATTGGTATTACAAAAAGGTACAAAAATAGGATATAACTTTAACATAAAAATATTAATGTCGGGGAACAGGTGGACACACCTGTGGAGGGGCAGCGAGCAGTGGGGAGACTGATGCCGCGGTGTTGCCGCGTTGGTGCAGGCACTGCCGGGAGCGGTCACTTTCTCACCGAACACTGAGAAGAGAACATCAGACGGTGCGCGCCAGCGTACTTACCAATAAACAACGCGTCAGTGTGTGTTGCCTTTTGATTGTTTACACTAGTAATCAGAAACGAAATTTCTCTAATTTAACACAAATACATGTGCGATATTAATATGTTACCATTATACTATATAATAATCTACAACTACTAAATAATTCGGATATCGTGAAGGACAAATAATTTGGGTACTCTGAAAACCTAATATTGCATTTACAGCACGAATATATTTATTGCGGGGGCTGTCAAAATACTTCAAACACCGCTCCCCAGCTCCGCGCCTCTCAGCGTCCGGCCGATGTTCGCAGAAAAGTGCAATAAAACCTTTCTCCGAGTCTCCACTAGCCGCATGTTTCGTCATAACTGTACCGTTAGGAAATGAGTGACATTTCCTTTCGCCTCTAAACACACGAGAGTAACACAATAGTTTAAATTTGAGTAGGTATCAGGTATATTTCTTGAAGTTCGTCGTATTAAAATAACCTAGTATTATCAGAAATTTTCGTAATTGTTATTGAAATAAACATACATATAGCTGCAACAAGAGTCTTACCTAATACTGCGAAAACTCTAGGACGTTTCCGTGCGTAGCTGGCAGTGGATTTATTCCATCCAAATCATCATCGTCATCATCTGCTTCGTCAGCATAAGTTCTGTTGACGTATATTTCCTGTGTTCCTTGGTAAGTTTGCACTCTATATTCGTCAGCAAAATCTTCAAGGTCACTAGTTTCACTGTCACTGTCATCTCCATTCACGTGAATTATCATTTCCTGTACTGCTGTTTCAATGAGACCTTCTTGTGCCCACGCTTCTAAAATATATTTTTTGTGTGTTTTACGATATCCGTCCATTCTACGGTTGTAACTTTTTGAAGTCCTTCTTCGGTTAACCTCCTAACTTCAGTCGTGTTAAATGATTTATTGTTCCGGGCAACGTGTCCCTTAACTTGTGCCCAAACCATCTCTATTGGATTGAAATGACAATGGTAAGGTGGGAGTCTGACAATTTTATGTCCTTGAACTTTGGCCATCTCATCTATAATATACTTGAGGACCGGTGGTTTGTTCATTTCACATATTTCTAACAACTCGGCTTTTGTAAAATATTTTGCAAATTGTATGTTATGCTCGCGAAGCCATGCCTCAATTTCCGCTTTTTTGTTACCTTGCGTTGGGGCCTTATCTAAAATCTTGGAATGGTATGGGTTGTTGTCCATAACAATAACCGATGGAGCAGAAAGGTTAGGAAGAAGTGATTCTCTGAACCATTTTGAAAAAGTGTCATGGTTCCTTTCCTAATGGTAGTCTGTGGTTTGCTTTGAAGCAAATAACAAGCAAAAAATAGGAACAAACCCTCCAGATGTACCAGCGTGCAGTAAATCAGCCTACCACCTTTGCCAATAGGAGCTGCTAATGTTCCTTCAGGCGTGTCATCAGTCCATCCTCGAGAGACAGTGTGGCCGGTATTTACCCATGTTTCATCTAACCACACTATGTCATCAAAATTTAAGTCTTTCACCTCCCGCAGAAATCGACAACGGCAAGCAACAATGTCATTTCTCTATAATTTGCCTTTTTTCCATCAGCATGTCATTAATAACCCGATCCTTTGATTTGCATAGTCTGCATGACTAAAGTACTTGATACCGAAAAAGGCTCTCCAGTGTGACGGTGGATGCAACAGGTGGTTTCATTCTGCATGTATGAACTTATCGGTTTCCGAATATCGTAAATTAGCTGCTGATACCAATAAAAAATGGTCTTGTGGACGGGCTGATTGCTTTGCTCCTAACTGCCACCCTCTTAACAGACTGTCCACTTCGCTTGATACAATCTCAACTCAAATGGCCCAAATGCTCTCCAAACTTGATAGTTTGGCCAACATGCCTTCGGATGTCGCGTCTATTAGGAGTGAATTGGTTGCAGTAAATGAAAAATTGGCTAATTTTGAACCTCGTATTGTCGAGGCTGAAAAGCGTATCTATTTGCTCGAAGAAGAGGTAAAAGCCCTACATCACGGCCAACCTAGCACATCCAGCATTGGGACAATAATTGAGGAAATCTCTGACAGGAATCGACGCTCTCTCAACATTATACTTTATGATCTTCCTGAGAATAATGGTAGTCGAGCTGCTTCCCGAATTGAACATGATAATCGTCTTGTTTCCTTGTTAGTTGGCAGCTTCTGCACATCTTACCATGATGCGACTTTCAAATCTATCCGAATCGGTAAACCTGCCGTGGGGAAATCTAGGCCTCTCAAAGTCATTTTTACCGAGCCTAATGTGGTTCTTGCTTTTTCTAAGAACTTTGATAAAAGTATTCTGAACAATCTTGACCCACTAATGAGTAAAGTGAGTTTTTCACGCGACCGTACTGCTGCTGAAAGAAACGAATCTCTCTGAACTGAGATCTTTGCTTAAGGAGAGAGAACTGATAAGGGTGAGACTGATCTCACCATTAAATATGTAAATGGTATCCCCAAGATAGTTAAGCAATATAACAAAAAAAAACTGAGCGTTGGGAGTAGCAGTCTTTTGGTTTATTACCAAAATGTTAACGGACTTCGAACGAAACTTAATGTACTTCGCAAGGCTGTTACTTCCTGTATATATGACATACTTATCCTAACTGAAACCAACTTGTTCTCAGACATTAGTGATCTGGAATTGGGGCTTACTAATTACAATGTTTTTCGCAGCGACCGTTCACTTCATACGAGTCTCAAATCTAGTGGTGGTGGTGTCCTCATTGCTACCAAGGAACACTTGCATGTGTATGTTATTATTACCTCTGTTGTAGACATTGAATCTGTTTTTCTTCGTGTTGGGTCCCTTAATCCTGTATTGATTGGAGGAACTTATATCCCTCCCCAGCAAAACTCCGTAGTCTATAGTAAATTCTGTGATGCTGTTGATGATGTGATGTCAGTTTGTTCTAATCCCCATTCTATACTCTTCGCCGGTGACTTTAACTTACCGGATGTGAATTGGACTGCTCCTGATCTTGTTGCTGTTGGTGGGAGTTCGAAGTGCCTTATTGACACGGCACTCGCTTTTCAGCTGTCACAGGTTAACACTATCAAGAATGGGCGTGGAGTTATTCTGGGCTTGCTCTTTAGTTCCAACCATTCACTAATTGTATCTCCCGCTCTTGATTCTATATTACCACAGGAATCTGCCCATCCTGCTTTATCCTGTGAAATCCCGATAGTCAAGATATCGTCTAAACATATGGGTTCAATTCGAGACTTTCGACGCTGCAACATTGAGAAGATCTCCAATGAACTTTACCATGCATTGGGTCCTGTTTCCTTCCATTTTCCGGATGTCATTGAGTCTTTCAACAACTTTGTCAATACCATTCATGGAATCGTAGTAAGGAATACACCTTTTAAAAAAACCGGTAGATCAAGATTCCCTTGCTGGCTCTCACCGGAGTTGAAGAGCTTAGTAATTGGAAAGAAAATTTGTCACAAAAGGTTCAAATCTACTTCCAGCCCTAATGACTACATCGAATTTAGTCGTCTTAGAGATCGTTGCAAAGAGTTAAGCTCTCAGTGTTTCAGTAACTATATCGATTATGTTAATGGTATGATCCCTCTTAACATCAGAGCTTTTTGGAGTTTCGTTGACAGTGTCAGGGGTTCAACGGAATCTGCGGACACCTACTACCTGGATAACAGCTCGGCGTCGTCGCCAGAAGGCATCTGTAACCTTTTCGCCGAGCATTTTTCTTCCGTTTATAACTCGTCTCCAGGTCCCATTCCTCAATACCATTATCTTTCGGAGATTAATATTTCTTCTTGTGTTCTCACTGAGGGTGACGTTGAGCGTAAACTTGCTTCTATTGACCCTTTCAAGGGAACCGGTCCTGATGAGATACCACCGATGGTTTTGAAGTGCCCTACTTGCACCTCAACTTACTGTGCTTTTCAATAAACTTCTGGAGCAGGGAATCTTTCCTGATAGCCTGAAGTCCAGTTACGTGGTTCCTATCCACAAATCATCTACGCTGACTAATGTTCGTAACTATCGGCCCATTGTTATTCAGCCTGCCCTGGGCAAGATTTTTGAGTCTCTCGTACTTGATCGCATTAGTTTTGCCTTCAGGAGTACTCTTATTCATGAGCAGCACGGCTTCACACCTGGTAGGTCTACAGTCACCAATCTCGTTCTATATCAGGACTACATTTTATCCTCTTTTCAAAACCACAGTCAAGTCGACAGTGTTTATATTGACTTCTCGAAGGCTTTTGACACGGTCAGTCATGCACATCACTTGGCTAAGATGGAGGCTTATGGTGTTTTGGGCAGCCTTCTTCAGTGGTTCCGTTCATATCTATCAAATCGGTCCATGACTGTAAAATTTTCTGGTGCCACCTCCCGACCTTTTCTTGCTACCTCTGGCGTACCACAGGGTTCCCACTTGGGTCCCTTTTTATTCACTTTATTTATCAATGACATCATTGACTGTATCGATGTTGAATGTTTATTGTTTGCTGATGACATAAAAATATTCACATCCGTTTCAACCCTGCAGGATTGCTTAAAACTTCAACGTTGCCTTCTTGGATTGGATGATTGGTGTGTGCAGAACAGTCTTAAGTTGAACATTGCTAAATGCGCAGTCATCACCTTTCACCGTTCCTCCGCTCCTATACTGTTTGATTACATACTCAATAACTCTGCTCTCATTCGTAAAACTTCTATTAGAGATCTTGGAATCATAATCTCCCACAGTCTTGGCCCTGAATCCCACATTGATGCCATCACCACTAAAGCCTCTCGTAATCTGGGATTTCTGATCAGAACTTCAAGAAGCGGACTGAGTGTTGCAGCTATGAAGTTTATCTTTACTGCTCTGGTGAGGTCAGTGCTTGAATATGGCAGCGTTGTCTGGTCGCCCTATCAGGTTGGTCATATCCAGCAGCTCCAAAGTGTCCAGGATCGCTTCTTGCGGGTGGTTAGAGTCAGATGTGGATTTGAATGCAGAACTGTGCCATTGGAGGATTTGGGGATTTCCTTGGGTTTGAACTCGCTTGTGAAGCGTAGACAACTTTTAGATGTGGTTTTTCTCCATAAACTAATTAACGGAGACGTGAATTGTCCAGAACTGCTCAGGCGGATCGACTTCCGAGTGCCTCATCAGACCAGGTCCCTTCACACTTTCTGCCGTCGTGTCTACTCAACCAGTTATGTACATCACAGCACTATCCCGAGACTTCACAGACTTGGAAACCTCGTCTCCTCCCGGCATGACTTTTGCAGTGATAGTGTTATGCACCTGAAAAAACATTTTATTTTGATGTAGACATTGACACCTGGCTCATTGTAATATGTGTATATATTTCTTTCTTTCTATTTTTTCCTCTACTCTTTTCTACATGTATACATTTGATTCTTTTTTTTTCCTTTTCATTGTTATAAATTATTCCTACGTAGTATATGTGTAAGTGCAGATGGATGTATATTTGATCGTATAATTACTGTTACTATTTATTATTGTTGCTATGCTATTATTGTTATTTTCTATATAGTCTATTTTATATGTTATTGTTATGTTGTAGCAGTTTTACTTTGGCATTGTTATTAATTTATAATGTGGATCATTTTTATTGGCTCATTGTTGAATATAAGAATATCTTATTGTTTTTTTTACATGTACTAATGGTGTTACCGTAGATAAATAAAATAATAAAATTCTCCTCCTATTCAACTTTTTGTATTGAAACCCCAAAGTAACTAAAACACTCTTGAGAGAAAAAATGCTGCCTCTAAACAAATTTGCGTCCCTTAATGAAACTAACAGTTTTTTTTACAGTAGGATGTTCTTTTTTCATAATATAACCATATACATGACGGCAAATAGCGTCCTGTTGGAAACCATCTAAGGCAGTAACGTTTTCTGTTTCCTCCTTTTTTCCCAGGAGTCTGTAAGGTCGTATTACCAACCCCATTTAAACGTTCTTTCTCCTTGCAAATTGCAACTACGGTGCTTTTATTTATGCCTAGCGCAGCTGCGGATCTTTCTACCACTTTCTCTACTGGTATTAAAATAGCCCCGTTATCCTTTTCTTGCTGAAAAAAATTCCTGACTTTAACCACAAGTTCTCGTGACTGACTGCGCAAAGCAGAGCCCTGGCCGATTTGGTGTATGGTGATGGTCTCACTGGGCGAACGCGAGGGCGGCCTCTTTTAGTAGTAGCACTGGTTCCTCCTCTTCTTTCCATTACGGTGATCGTTAATGTACAACGTAAAGTATATAAAACACACAAGTAGATAATAATATGGGGTTCCTGGCGCACTTTCGGAGCCGACCGAAAAGCAATGTAAAATACTGTTCAATGTACCATAAAGGAAGCTGAGAAATAACACAGCAAATCTCAATGAAAAATTAACCGAATCTACAGTCGTTCGTCTCCAAAAGCGATCGGTACATTACTATCTACTCTGTGGAATGAAAAATTAACCAAATCTACAGCTGTTTGCTTCTACTTTCTTAAGCTGTGCTTTGTAAAATGTTGTCAAATCTGCTACGAATAAAGGAAAAATCTTCGAAATCTTAATAAAATTTAATCAATTTAAAACATTTTTACTAAAAACATACTGTACTTTAATAAAAAACTTTTCTACTAAATAAACAACATGAACTCACCAAAGTCTCTACAATTTCTAGCATTAAAACAGTGCAACAAAGATGAATTCAGTGAATTGCCGGTTTATTTTCAACAACAGTTGATACCGTCTTCGATACTTTCCTTAAATGATACAGAATTCAAAGAACTTGTAAAGTCTTTTGCAGAAAAAACGTCTAATGGAGTGTTTTTACTATCGGCAAAAAACTAAAAAAGTAAGGGATTACATATTTAATATAATTACGAAAGATATTGAAAAGAAAGTAAAAAATAAACAAACAGAGAGTTTTCATCGTTTTTTTATGACATTTTTCCCATATTATACGTTCTTTCAAGATAATCAAGACTTAATTGATGAATTTCTTAGGAATTTTTGTGAGTATCAAGATTTATCAACACAATTCATTAAAGAGCATTATAGTAGAAATTTTATCTTATAGAATATAGCCACATTTTGTGTGAAACAAAAGGTATTACTGTAGATAATACTCCATGTGATTCCTATGAAGAAAGACACCAACTATGGTTTATCAAAACAGTACTATGACGTGGGGAGGGACTGCAAGTTTTAGAGCACAACTGAAAAGACTTTATTCTACAAAGTTAATTGTTATAATTTCTTTATCTTTTATAGTCTTCTTTCCAGTAACAATCAAGTGTAATTTTTCATTTTTGTTTAATTCTTTAATCTTTTTTTCATCCAAAACAGTCAAAAATCTGTTCGGCAAGTGTACTTTACAATCTTCCAACTCGGCAATTATTGTAAACCCGAATTTAATCTTTCATTTTCTCCAAATTCAAGATTCTATGTTTCTTCCTTTCTTCCAATTCATTTAACTTCTTATACTCTTTAAACTTACATTCTCCCAATATCATTTAACTCTTTCAAGAACTCCATTTAAATAGAAAAAATTTAAAGACGGAAAAAATGAAATTTGCTAACAATCACTCGAGAAGTCGAGGGAATTGCCAACATCTTCATTGTTTGACGAGGTTCTTCATTTACTTTCTCCAAATGTACTATAAAATCATCGAGGATTTCTGGCTTAAAATCGTAGACAAATTCAACATCCAGATAATGAAAAAATACAGGTAATATCTTTTCATAATAAACGTGTGTATCGATACCTACAAACCTAATGTATTCTTTGAAAAGGAAAATAATTTTGTCAATGGTTCCAAGAGATAAGTAAAAAATTTTATTCTGTTTTCTAAATTCTGTAACAAATTTTGTTTGTTTTTCACCTCCGTATTGTAATTTTGTAAGCAGATTATTCAAATGTGTTAGTTTATTTTCGAAATTTCCTAGGTTTAGGTCTTTCGTACAAAATTTAAATTACAATCTCTACAAACTAAATATTTTTTTATCAATAATTTTCTCCTCTATTATAACACTTGTAACAGTTGGCATTATACTCTTCCATTTAAACAAAAAGATTTTTTTATAAATGGAGATTATGGAACTAACTCTGCCGAGATATAAATTTTTCAGCGCAAATGTTTGTGTTTACATTTCTACAACAGAGATAAATAGAAATAATTTCATTCTATTGTACAACTATTTAGGATATTTTGTCTATGATTACAAAGATTATTCCGGAAGAAATCGAGATTTTTCATCAACGAAAGAGTATATTTTTGAAGTTTTAGAAGGAATGAAAGAGAATAATATGAACATCATCAATTATTGTTAAAGACAAAATGAATGATTGTGTCTTTGGTGTAGTGTTGTTAGTGTGCGTGTTTTGCGCTATGGGGAATCACATCACATTCAACTTCTACGGTGTCTATTGTTTAGAGACTTGGCCCTGCACTGCTACTGTCCAACCAAGTTAATGGCTAGGAGCTGTAATTCGGGTCTTAGACTCTGGAATTTTTTTTTCCCAAGTCTCAATTTTCTTTGGTAACTACTGTGTAGAAGTTGATGGAGAGATACAATTAGGGAATTTGTGTTGGGTGTTTATTAATGAACGATGTGAGAATGTAATGAACGAATTAAGGAAGAGAAGGAATTAAGGAATGAAGTGGAAAGGTGAGGAAGCAAATGGCGCGCCAACCACAGTTGTCATTACTCGGCTTGTTCTATAGTCATTACACTATGGCCACTCGTGTAAAGACTTGTCCCCAACCACTGAACGACAACCATGTCTTCCTCAATAAAAAGCGCGCCTGAAGCTCTGGGATTTGAACCCAGAACCTCAGGCTTTGAAGGCAAGCGTCTTACCAACTGAGCTACGGAGAGTCTCGAAAGTTATAAGCTATATCTCTGCTATATAAGTTGTTCAATTAGGAGTGCTAGTTTACAAATTTATTAATAATTTTATATTTCAAAAACCACTCAACCGATTTTAATGAAATTTGGTACACATATAGTAAATACTTAACTCTTTCGACTTAACTTATCCATAAGGGTGAAATCATCCCCTATTTCTTAATATTCATAAAAAAATAAAAAAAAATAATCAGAAAAATCTGAAACTTCAAAAACAAGCGAGTTCAACTTAAAATTTCATGAAAATAACAAAATTTTCAAAAACTACCCCAATCATCCCTTATCTTAAAACTCTTATATCTCGAGAACTATTGGAGCTTTTTTGCTGAAATTTGGTATATAGGATCAGTAAATATTAAAGTATTTTTTAAAATCATAACTTCCGGTCCAACCCTTAAGATGACCTTGGAATAGTTTTATGTTAATATCATCCCCATTTTTTTAAGATATTCTTTTGAAATTAAAAATGAATACTTATATCAATGTCTTTAACAATTCTGTAAAGTTGTAGAATTATCCAATGAATAATATAGACAATAAGACGATTTTTTCAAAAATTTTACTGAATTTCTCTAATATCGTTCTTAATCACATCATAGGCTAAAAATTTCTCAGAAACCACAACCACATAACAAATCGCGTTTGTAACAGCTTTTTGAAAATCCATATTGATAATTATATTGTTCTTTGAACCAGAAATATTTGTCATACTCTTTGTTGTATCAATGACATAAATAGGTCTATTCGCTAAAAATTCTTTAGGATTGTAATACATTTCCTTATTATTACAGTAAACTTTCTTAAAATCTTGATACATCTGATACATGATTCTGAAAAGACCTCCTGAAATGTTTAAATTTTGTAATTCATCTGGATAATAAGAACCGTTCAATTTTACTCTGATATTTTTTACATCCAAACTATCAAACTTTGAAGGATTTTTTTCTTGATTATTCTGTCTATCTGTTTGAAAACCTATAATAACGAACTTGGGATTGAAGATATTTCTATAAATGTTTGTAATATCGAACGAATAGTTGTTCCGGAAATACCTTTTTGTTCAATACATTGCCAATCTAGAAAATTAAACATAATGTTTTGACTTTTTGTAATTTCATCAATCAACCTAATTTTACTCGTGGTTTTATAATCAATCTTTGGAACTCTAATAAAAAAATCTGTAAATTGTAATTTTGCCATCAACAACTGGCATATCATTTCCAGTTTTTGTTTTTAATATCGCATCATCATCGTCTTCTGCTCTTATAAAACTTAGATAAAATCCTCCTTTATAGATCGGAATAGTAACATTTTCAAAAAAATCCTAATCCAAAATGAGATAAATTTCCAGCTGCTTCAAAAACACCAAAATTTAAAATCTGATTCAAAACTGTTTGAGAAATAACATCACTTTTTGAATACGAAATAGTTTCCTTTAATTGTGCTTAATTGGCCACAGTTTTCGACTTCTTCTATCAATTTATTGTGTTTTCTTACTTCAATCTTAGAAAATAAAAACGGTATAAAATTATCGATTAATCTAACATTATCAGTTCCAAGATATGCTTGACCATCTTGTTTTGTTAAAGTTCCAGAAATATAAAACTGGAAGTTAGACGAGCAAAAGTTATCTCCAAAATCAATATTAAACTCAGTTCTTTTATTCGGTTCATTCAAATGTTGTTTACTAATTGGATAGAAATTTTTAAACTCCGCCCTTTCAATATCACTAGCATATTTTCTGTAGTCCGCCATTTAATAAGAGAAAATTTAGAAATTTTAAACATCATGTATCATTTTTTCATCGATCTAATGTACGTTTTTATAAGAAAAGATATAAATTTTAGTAAAATAATTAAAAAGATTAGAGTCATTTTTAATGATCTACTTCGTCATATTCAGGATTCTCTTCCTTAAATTTTTGCGATCTCGGTCACATATTTCAATAAAATTTGCACAGGATAGTAACCGCTATCTATAATATTGTTCCAATCAACTGTATCTTTATTTTCATCCAAAAAACTTTATACTCAAGTGTTGATGGAGACAAAGAACAGACATATGATCTTTTAATTTGATAATGTATATTTTCTTGAATGAACTCTGATGATAAAGTTTGATATTTAGCAATGTTATACCAAATTCAATTTGGTTTACGTATAATCTCATCATATCTTCGGATAAATTCATATTTTTGAGAAATGTCCATCCCAATGTTCTTTTTTCAAATCTCTTTCGTGTTGCATGATAAAAAGATCGAAAGCACTGTAATGTCCCGCCATCTCTATTTATTAGGAAAAAATTTCAAGTTTTTGTAAATTGGCTCTTTTTAGCGTTACATTCAGCACATTTTCCAGAAATTCTCTCTAACTCCGTTAATGTTTGCCATAGTATTTTATATCATTTGTGGCAGTTTTTCTCTTTACATCTCACACAATATATGAGTGCCATTTACAAAAGAATAATTTAAATTGAATCATCGTAACCACCTACTCCATTAAATCTGTTGTCGATGTTTTTCAAAAGTTTTATCGACATCTTCTTTAAATTTATTAAAGTTTTCTTCTAGTTTATTTAATTTGTTATGAAGTATAGCTTGATTAATAGCTACTCTTTTAAAAACTTCACCATTGTTTCTATAGGTTTCATTAAAATCCTCTTGAAATTTATTGACTTTTTCAATAAAGATCGGCTTTATATAGATTGAAATTTTCCTCAAAGTTTGTAAATTTTTCATCACAATTTTCTATAGATCTTTTACTTCTTTCTTCAAGTTTTTCATAGACTTCTGTTGTAAAATCTTTAACATGCTGTTTATGATTCTCGTAATTTTTGTCTAGTTCATTAAACATTTTAATATGATCTTCTAATTGAATCATTACAACAACATCAAATGGATTAATTCCTTTTACTAACACTGCTAATTCTTTTTCCTTTAAAATCTAAGGCATTTTTAACATTCGGATCATGTAAATCAACAATATCGATGTTTTCTGATAATTTTAGAGGTTTTAAAATTTGTTCTTTAACAACAACATCATGTTTGTCAATACCAGGTCGAACACCGACAATTCTTTTTTTATTAGCCAAACTAACATAATTCTTTTCAACTTTGATCGCTTCAGTAATTTTATCAGCTTTTTCGATATGAGACATTAAATTGGTAAATAATTTTTTTTACAACCATCATCAACTTCTTTTTCCAATGTTTTTATTTTATCAGCAACTTCATTTGAACTCATGAAAATTTGCAAGTTTGTTATCATATTCTGCTTTAAAAATCTTCAATCTCGACAGCAAACATATCTGAATCTGGAAGGTTTTGTAATAAAATTTTCTAACTTGTTATCAAACTCATTTCTCAAACTATCAAAATTCAAACTATTATCTACATTTTGAATAATTTGTGTTCCAAAATACGTCAAAAATATTTTGTGAATCCATATTTATTAAGTAATAATTTGTTAACAACTTCTTTAAAATCTTTACCAGTACTCAGTTCATTTCAAAACAAAAAACACATAAATGACCACAAATTGGGGGATCTTTATAGTCTTGAATCTGAGAATCATTGTAGTAGGACGCTTGATTTATTCAAATATTTAATCAATTCTATAGGTGGTTTGTCCTCAATTCTTCCATACGAATCAAAATAACATGCATTCTTATCATTTTTATAATAACAAATCCCAATGCGTTCCACTTCCCATAATCGAGTCTAAAATTCACAATTCCACATTCAAATTTCTTAACTTTTTCAGGTAATGTATCTCTCATGAAGATTCCTCTAAAATGTTTAATATTTTTGCAGATTTCTTCCAATTCTCCGAATGTTAAAGGTTTAAATTTTTTTTTCAATGTTTGATTTCACGTAATTCAAAGTTTTTTCATCTAATCCAGATCCTGTTAACATCTTCCAACTCTTTATCTAACCAATTTAAATTTTTCGAACAATAGGAATCACATCTTTTTTAACGATTGGAGCAGCAGCTTTACGAACATAAGGAACAACATTGTTAACAACCTGGAAAATTTTCTCCAAAATCTAATAAATCTTTCAAAAGTCCACCATTTTTAAGTTCTTTCAACTTGATTATAAGAAAATTCTATTCTGGTTTCTTTATTGTTTTTCTTATGTTTTTCGAGTTTATTGTATTGTCTATTTGTTAAAAATATCTTATCTTCGCCATTTTTTTAGTTGATCTATTTTAAATTGAATACTAACGGGTATTTTCTTCTTAAAAGCGGATTTTATTTTTTCTTTCTGATTTTTGCTGAAATTTACATTCACCTCCATTTATATAGTTAAAATTTCAAGTTCTCTTCGATTCCCATTCCTAGTTTTCTCTTCAAAAACATTGCTCCAGCTGTTGGAAGTGCAACAAATCTTTCACCTAAACTAGCATCTTTTGATAAAAATCTATCCATTGCCTTATCTTGCAAAACTTTATCTGCGATATGTCTGGAATTTGTGTCTCTATGTTTTGCATAAAAAATATCGTGTTCCATAGCAGCTTGATCTAATTTATTTATACCAGGATCTCCTCTTTTTAGTCTTTTTTCAAGTTTTGTGCCAGGCCCCAGATACTGATAAGTTGGTACGTGTAATTCAAAAGGTAAATTGTTGATAAAATCATTCAAAAGTCCGCTACCTTCAATCATAGATGAACTTATTGCCGGCAAAACTCGTTTTAAATATTTAATTCCATCAGGTTTTTCAATCATTTCATCAAGTTTGTTCGAAATAAAATCCTTAATCGCTTTCTTTTCGTTCAAAAAATTGTTGTTTTCCAGCCTTTTCTTGAGCATAAATATAATTAATAAATTCCATCGAGTTTTGTCAAATCGTCGATATATCTGTACTCAATCTTATTATCACTGTAATTTTCTTACACCTGATCCTTCGATTCGTTTTTTCCCAAATTGGTTTAATTAATTTCATATATTTTTTAACCTCTACTTGACTTAGGCTTCTTAGTAGATGGATCATTATTTTTGTAAATTGAGTCAGATTTCCATAAAATTTCTGTATACTTTTGCAAATCTTCTTCAGAATATAAATTGTCTTTTGGGACATCATTGTCTGTTAATAATCTCCATAAACCCTGAGTTCCTTTATATGTTTTATCTTCAATAATTATATCATTATGTTCAAAATTAACGGGTAAATTTCCAATCATAAAACTTTTCTTTTTTTTATCCCAATACAAACCAAATTTATCATCCTTTGCTCTAGGAAGAAATTTTTTACCAATTTCACCAATTATTATATCCGTTGTTCTAGGACTTATTGGTTCAACTATTGTAGATTCTTCAATGATTCTAGGTCTAAATGGTGTTGACGATGGTAATTTTGGCAATTCAAACTCAGATTCTGGTATCGAAATATCAGCCAAATTGTCGTACAACTGGAAACCAAATTCATTAAATTTTGATTATCGCTTAAAACATTTTCAATTTTGCCCTCAACATTTTTATATTGCAGAAGTTACAGGTTGATTAATTTTTTGAATAAATTCTTGTTCTTTTTCATCAATTCGAAATCTGTTCTTTAAATTCTTTGATTAATTTCTTTTCTATTTGATCAAGTTTTTTTGCTTCTTCTGAAGTTACGTTCGCCATTTATTTAGGAAAATTTTGAAACGTAAACGTGAAACGTAAACACGAACGTGAAAACATGAACGTGGAACGTAAAACGTGAACGTGAAACACGAACGTGAAACACGAACGTAAACCATGAACGTGAAACGTAAACACGAACGTGAAACATGAACGTGAAACGTAAACACGAACGTGAAACATGAACGTGAAACATGAACGTGAACGTGGAAACATGAAACGTGGAACGTGAACAGATTTACCGTTTTTTCTGTTATTTTCATAATGTAAATAAAAATTAAAGATAATATAAAAATAATTGTAAGAAATATTTTATCGAGACCACTGAGCAGCATTTATATTAGAAAATTTATTCAAATATTTACCATTTTTAGGCTTCAAAGTTAGATTAATAGTTAAAAATCTGTAGTCTTCCTTCCAAATGTTAATCACATAACTCAATAAAGTGGTTAAAACTCATATCAGATCCCACATAATTGTTTATAAATCTTTCTCGAATAGTGATCGTCTTGCTTAAAAATACACAACATATTCAGGTTATTTCTTATAACTTGTTTATCAACCTTTGAAAAGCATTGAGAAAGATAGATACAAGATATGTTTTTGTGACGGGACATTACGAAATATTCCTTAATAACGTCTTGATTTTCCAAAATACAATCATCCAAAAACGATTAACGAATTGGGTTTACATTCGCTTAACGGAACTATGTCCTCAGAAGCATTATAAAAATGTGATATTTTTTTTGTTTAAGTTTTTCTCAATATTTTTCAAAATCTTTCTTGTAATTTTTTATAGGCGTCTTGTTCTAAAGATTTACTAAAAACATACAAATTGGAATAAGGAATCAACCTATTGTAGATAAAATTCAATAATAAAGTTGTTTTTCCACATCCACTTGAACCAACAATTAACAATCTGATTGGTTGATCTTTCTTATTTTCTTCAAACGTTTGAAGTTTTTATCTGATCTTTTTGCTTTAAAAATTTCTCCATTTAAATAGAAGATTTTCATCTTGAAGCAACGCTTGCGAAAATGAAGCTGTTCAAGTTGACTTCAGAAAGCTCTCAATTATTTTTAAACTTGGAAACATCCTATACACTTAGAGGAAGAATCAAATTATTTCATCGGTTTAAGCGGTTTTTATTCTGACAATTTTGTAATAAATATTAGTTGAAAGTTCTCCTTATTGCATAGGATTTAGTGGAGAAGAACATAACAAAATATTATGGTTTAAACAAAGGATATTATACTTTCGATCAAATAAAAAATTCCCTTAAAAATTATCTGAAAAACATTCCAAACAATCAGATAAATCTTTAAGCTTTGACGAAAACAAGTTTGAAATGCAAAAAAATTATCTCTCTAATAAAATTCAAATAAAATCACCAGTAAGAATAATGTTTTCAGCAATTATTGTAGAATTGTTAGGGTTTGTTCAAGAAAAAATTGAGCCAAATCAGGTATATTTAGGAAATAAAACGCCAAAATTTAGACCGTTTGATGTAATTGAAGTGCACTGCAATCTCGTTGAACCTAGTTTTGAAAATCCATACCGAACATTTACACAAAGAATCTGAAATTTTGTACACTTTTTTCCCAAATGTTGCTTATGGATCAAAAAATCAGTGAAAAACCGAATGAAATCGATTTTATTCCAATTAGAAAAAATATTAAAAGAATTCAAAAAATCGTTCTAACTATACAAGACTCTGAGGGAAATTTATTAAATAATGAGAGTAAAACAACAATATATTTAAGATTGAAAAAGGAATAAAAATGAGTTGATGATGATGACAAAAATTCAATATTTTTACTTAAAAAACAAGGGGCTATTCGAATGGCCCCTTAACAATCTTCATCCTGACCCTGTTTTTATCAATGAATCTGGACTTTATACTGAAATAAAAATTACTAGTTAAATTTCTTTTCTATCTAAATGGAGTCAGTTGTAGACCTACTCAACAATCAACTTACATTCAATAATAAAGACATTTGCACGATTGTTGACGAAAATAATGAAATTTGGTTTAAGGCTAAAGATGT
>NW_025780141.1:0-22703 GCF_021130785.1 Homalodisca vitripennis | reverse complement strand
AGACTTTTATTCCAATCCCTTGATATCCATATATTAATAATTATAAAGTACGCATATTTACAAATTTTATGATAACTTAATTGTTATTTATTATTATGTGTGACATTCCAACAAATCCAAGATTCTACTATATTTGTTAATGTTGAAGCAGACAAATTTATTGTACATTGCCCCATAGAATACGTTGTAAATTACATTAATTATTAATATAATTTAAATTAAAGTAAGATTCCACAATGGTTTTTGTTTTATTAGTCGACGATATTTTGGGAGTACGGGAAACTTTAAGTATATACTTAAATGATTGTCTTATCTTTAATTAAATTTTTATTTCCTGAGGCATAATTAATATCGCTTGATACTATTTCTTAGTGAAGGTACCTGGATATGGATGTAAAATCAGTTTATATGATTTAATGGAACGATTTATTAAAAGAAACTTATCTCAAATAACATTTGACATAATTCGAATACAGAATATTCCTGTATATAATTATAGTAAATACACCAATTTATATTCCAATATCTTTTTAATATAGGATAGCAAGGTTTTAAATATTTACAACAGTGAAATGAATAATACGTATTACATTATGCCATAAAAAAATACATTTCAATTTTTAACTAAAAGACGTAAATTCAAGAAGGACCCATTCTTCATATTCAATTTCATATGTTTTATCCTCATTTATATCTATCAATTTAAAAGGAGTGGCGTTTACCCTTTTAGGCTCGGCAGCTTAACTAGGAGGCCATGGAAAATTTGCCAGTTTTTCGGTAGTGGTAACCCCCCCCCCCTTCAACATTACGCCTAGGTAGCGAATGTTAGCAGGAAGAAACTGTTATGTAAGATGGCAGAAAAAAATTTCAAAGTAATATAATTTCGTAATGCATAGAAACTGTAGATATTTATGGAACTTTGCTTTTCCTTTCTTAAACGTTCGTGTATTAATCAGTTAAAGATTTGATTGTATGATAGTGATGGATTTCTTCTTTGCTACATTATTGATCATAAAAAACTTAGATCGACAGATTTTATGATTTCTTATCATCTTTATTTAAATTATATTTTTATGAACCAACAGCAGTAATTTATAGTTTTTATCTACATCTATTAAATATATTTACCAATATATACATATCGATATGTACACTAATGTTTGTAAAACATGACTATGAAAAGAATGAATTTTGGTTATGAAGAACCGTGAGATAATATTTTAGAGGCTCGATTAAGGAAGGACCACTTCACACTAGGCAGTGAAGACGCCGAACACACTGATTTTAACAAGAGTTCACTAGGTTACACATAATGAGTTTATGAACAGTGCATATTCAAACAAAGTGCAGAAAATAAACAGTTACCTTTGTTTTCATGAGAGGTACCTAATCGTAGTCTGCTGTTGTTGAGGGCCAGGTTGTGATCAGTAAGTGTGGAAATAGGCTGCTGTCTTGTAGGCAAGGCGTGAAGACGGAAGATGTCCTTCACGGATTCACTCACGCACAATACGACCGCAAACGAATAGTTCATAACACTGTGGCCAGTCCCTGTAGAGCACGGTAGACGCGGGTGTCCGGGGAGCAGAGACGTTCTGGTAGAGATTTGCCAATCCAGAGCACTGACTTTTAATGTTAATGTAAATGTACAAACAAATAGAGATAAACTAATATTTAAATGAGAGAGTAACACATGGGGGAGAGAGTAAGTATGGTAAGCAGTGGCTAGAGAGTACATAAGTGCCCCAGGCGGGACCGTTGAGTATAACGAGCAAGCGTGCCGTCGCTTGCAAGGTGGGCAATTGAGCCTTGATAAGTCAACCGTTTGTGATTGGTTGGTGAGTTGTACAGTAAACAGCTGATTTCGGGAAACAATGGTTCATTGGTCTGTCACTGTACGTGAATATTTCAATCCAGTAAGGAATGGTATTGTAGGCACTAGGCCGCAGAAAGAGATATAGAATTAATGTAGTTATAGACAGGTTTAGTAAATAAAGGCAAATATAGAGTATAAGTTGCACAAAAAATATATACATAATTATTATTCAATAAAAGTAGCCTTTTCATATTAGGCAATAAAAAACAAGTTATTTAATGCAATAAATACTTAACAGACTAAATTACCGAAATTGGTTTTATTGTGGATAAAATGATCTTTATTTATTTTTATGAAGTTTTCAAGTTATGTACTTAGTTGTTTAATTCTATAAATGCTGAATTTTATTACATACACAACCCTAAATTCTCATATCTTCGTTATTGATATAGTATCGTTTAAAATTATAAAAAAAGTAATGAAACATTGCACTTAATATTATTATCATTTATGTCTATTACCACACTGTTTTAGACAACAAAGTATCAGTATACAAGTATACAAAGTATACAAAGATACAGGGACATTATAGTCATGCATGCAATTATCATACGTCACTGGCCTTGCCCGACTGAAAAACATTCTAACGGCGTCTGCTATAGGGCATAGAGTGGACATTGTACCTTATTTTACGTTTGAGTGCAATCTCTGTGAATATTTTTCAATTTCCCGATTAAAAGTACAAATAAATATTTCAAGAACTTTGCTGTTTGTCATTATCTTAAGTTAAGCAATTATCGACAAAATAAAAGATGATAACTGAAGTTCAAATTGAGGATTGTTTTCTTTCCGTGTGTAACTCATAGAAAAGTAAATTTATGTTCAACGATAAGGGTTCTAATGTTAAATATTTACGAAAGCAGCTTCTCTGTAAGGTATATAATGATATGAGTATACTTTATAAAAACAATGTTTTCATAATTAACCTATCATAATTGCGGCATGATTTTATTCTTATACAGAGAGTTTTCATATTTACAAGCATTCAAAAATTGCTGTGAAAAAAGTAAGCGATATAGCTAAAATAAAGTTTCAATATTTATCTAAACGTTTTGCTATTCTTTTAATTATACACAAGCGTAGGGCCGATCTGGGTTTTCTTCAAAGAAATTTTTTAAAACAGTTGGAAAGTATTAAAATAAAAAATTTAACTTATAAAAATATTGAAAACGTGATATTTTTTGCAAATACAACTAGATTAAAATGTCATGTTTTGCATAAATACTCGTATTGAAAAATTGTCAAATTTATTAACTTTTAAAACGGGGGGCACTGCTCTGCAAGAAACTATAATTAAACCTTTTAATCTCATAAATGTCAAAAAATCTATAAAAAAGAATTCATTAGAAACTGTACCGAATGAAAGACAATTTTGAAAGTAAGAACCTTCGAAAAAACGTTTTGCAAGATATTTAACCGTCATGCAAAGGCATTGAAAATACAATTTATTTTCAATAAGACAAATCTCACTAATCCGTCAGTCTTTTACACGTCGAGAGTAATCAAAACATTTTAATATTTAAAAAGCTCTTACTGATAATCTTGGATGATTAAAAAACATGTCAAAATATGATGAGATTAAACAAAAATTAAAAAACTGTTATTTAAAAGTGACGACAATTTTCATATTTGTGAGGAAACTAATAATAATACAAAAAATAATTAAAAAATCCATTACTTTAATCAATCTACGGAGTTAGAATTTGTAGCTTGATTTTTCACGTGAAAAACATATCGTAAACATGACAGCTAAATAGAAATTTCATTATTAGCTAAAGATTATATATCTGTTCATTTTATAGAAAACTTAGGTTAAACTGGATTTCTCCAGGAAAAATTTAAAGAAGCTGAAAACTATTAAAACAGAAATTTAATAAATTAAAATAGTAAAAAACGTGATATTTAATGAGAAAAGATGTGAATTTTTATACATTTAAACTGAATTAAATATTTAAATTGTTATTGTTTATACTAAATTTAGATGAGTTTCCAATTACTTTATGAGGCTAAATATGCTATTCATTAAAATTTTTATTTATTTTTAATTGGAACTATAGAACTATAGATGGTATCAATCTCTGATTTGCATTATTAGAAAGTTTCTATGGAAACTAAGGTTAAAATTATTGATGTATTTTTTTATGAACTTGTGTTCGTAATAGTTCGGTACAACATTTAGCGGTGGTGTTTTCCGATTAATATATATGCTAAACTTGGAATAATCATCCTTTCAATATCCTAATAAAACGTCAATCTAATCAATAATAATATCGGTATACCTCTCAAGTAAGCACCTATTGCACTTGAAAGATTTTGCAAGATTTCCCATCAGTCTAAAAGCAAATCAGACAATCATATCGCGTATGGCCTTTATTTATACTATTTAAATGGCAACCGAGAATCAAATAAGTTTACTTTAAATGCTCTCAAGCGGTTCTTTTTGTACAAATACTCATTTCTTGCCTATATCTACTTGGAATACATAATATTTTTATTTATATAATCTGAAATTATATAATACGCGTTTAAAGTATTTATACAATACAGTTCAATAGTTTTCAAAGAGAAATTACGGTTCTACATTATACTCTTGTCGAGTGAATGCATATTTTATACGACAGATAGCAGCAAACGTGACGTAAACCATTATATCCTAATTATCCAACCTAATAAGAGAGAGGGGAGTATTACATGGTAAAAGGGTGACGACCTGTCGAAGGACTGACCCTAGAACCATGTAACACTCTAACCTGGGTGCGCATAACAGTGTCATTGCAGCCATTGCTGTCGATTGTAATAACAGTGGTGAATGCACGACAACTGTTTTAAGCACAGGCATTCCCAATCCCTGCCAAGGTTGGTTACATTAAAATTTGTAAAGTAACGTTTTATAGATCACATGTACATTTTCTTTGTAAAATATTTTTCGAAAGTGTATTGTAATTTTCACCAATCATAACGTGTACGAGGATAACATACTAACGAGTAACAATGTTACTTTTTCTATGTAAAGTGCAACATGGTCGAACATCACATTGCTTGGCTTAGCCACTACTTTCTTTAAGAACTATATACTGTGTTGAGTGTAATTCTAATTGTGGTTAAATACTAGAACAAATAAGTCCTTATTCATGATGTGATTTCTTTATATGACATTCTGGCGTGACGAGGTGGCATGTCACTGGCCCGGCAAACATTTGCTTGTTACATAAAACTTTCTATAATCTTTTAATTCTATAGACTTACTACTATAAACATTTTTTACAAAATTAGTGCAAGAACTTACCTATATATTCATTAAATGAAGTTCCCACACCTCCAAGTAAGTAACATGGACATAATGCAGGGTCACATAAAACCTCTTTGTTCCTCTAGCACCACAAAGTATATATTATTTTGAAAACTCAATTTTACTGTCAGTTTAAATTACAATCCAAATTTATTTATTTATTAATTTATTCCAAAAGTATCAAAATCTATAAATCGGAAAAAATAAAGATTACTGACTGAGAGGGACTTTTTAATTTTGTCCCATTTCCAAAATAAATATCTAAGGATTACTTGTTAAATTAATGTAAAAGTTAGGGATTGGCGTGTGGTCAATATCCGACATATGATAAATCTGTTTGTAATAATGACTTCTGAGGTGACTGTTATGTTTTACAGTAGCAGCTCTTTTCTATTATCTTAAAATATATCCAATTGGTTTGTTCACCATAAAAAGAGGATAGATTCCTAATCCATGAAACGAATTTGTTATTTTTGTAACGTTATATATGGCAAAGTGTCCGAAAATCTGATGTTGGTTTAAGAATTCCTGTTGTTACAGCAATGCATGAAAAAAATGTTATGAAAGCACTGGTAGTGTGTAAACGACTGTTGACACTTATACAAATTTTATCCTTTATGTAACACTGTTTTAAACCTACATATATGTCTAGTCTTATGGATAAACTTCAATTCATAGCTTTTCATAGTTCTCTGTGTAAGCCATTCATAATTAACTAACCCGCCGTAAAACAACCTCTAATGAATAATTACAATTAAACAATCTGGCAAGACAGAAATAATCGACACCCATTAATAAAAAATTCATGCTGACTAGTAAACTAATTACAATAAAATAGGCAGAACTTGATGTCCAACATGAACTTAACGCCAAACATCTGTATGGACACCCATGGGTCTATTTCAGACTAAAAGATGTTGGTGAATAGCTTGCCAATGTCTGAGTGAAAACTACTTTCTGTTCTTTGCTCTGTTGATGGGAAGTTCTGAAAATTCAAAAACAAAATGAAAACTAAGCGTTAAGCCGAGAACAGTCACTGATTAGTATTTGAGTTTGTTTTAAACGGTTGAGAGACATTTGAACTGAGTGAGACTCTTTTGTATCATTTTATCAATTACGGAACAATGTTATAATAATATTATACTAGTCTTCTGACTGTCAATTGTTTAAATTATTCCATTTTATTTATGTGCTCTAAGTATGACAATGCAGGGAAGGATAAATAAATGAAATGAAATGAAAAATGTCTTTATTAAATACAACGTAAAACGTATTCAATTGGCGAGGTTAGGACTATTAAGTCCTCTCTTACACCTAACCATAAAACCATAAAGGATATTTTTTACAATTAGCACATCATGATCAGAGGAAGTATTATATAATTAGATTGAGTAATAAACACAATTGTAACTAAAATTTACTCCAAACATATACGCATTCTCTTACAGTATGGTTTAACTTTAAAATAATACTTGGCCCTCTCTTCTAGTATACAAAAAAAGTATACTAGAAGAGAGTATACTCTTCTAGTCAAATTACAAAAATGTTTCGCATTGTCAAAAACTGTGATGCAACAATGATCCAAGTATATAAGTGAGGTAAAAATCTAAGTTTACATTTACATATTAAATGAATCAACAAAAGCTCTCCCTTGAGACGACATGCAAGATATTTATCGTCACAAAATGTCTGGCGATTGTGTTAAGATATCATTTTGTTCGTGAAAAATTGCCAAAAATACACTTATTTAGTTAAGAATTGTTGGTTAGACACCCTGATTAGTGTTGAACTTGTGAACCTGATTCTATATCTCATTGTGTGTACAGACCTGACAACATAGTGATTAAAGAAGTAAGGATGTCCAATTACAAAACGTATTATTAGGAATTACAGACATTCAACGAGGAAACGTGAAACTTAGGCTACCTTGCTAACGTTTAATAAATAACACTAAGTTCTATGATTTCTTAGCACCGCAGTTGTGTGAAAACGCTAGCGCGATTCGATTACGCTTACCAGTTGAAGGCACTGACATAGGACCTGCTTAAGATGATCAGTCATCATTTTTCATGTAATGACTTTGCAAAACACCTGCTTTAATGATACAAAAAGAAACTTTAAAGCATGGCTGGTGATTCAGAACCTTTGTTGTTGGTCTTTTCGCTTGCTGACCTAAACAATCCAACATATACACAACGTAGATAAAAAAAGTCTCACTGGAACTTGTAAATACCTCCGGAGACACCTTGATTTGGACTTTCTTTGTTCCTACCTTTTCTTTATCACTGTTGCTACCCTGTCTCAAGTGCCGGACAACACCCATTGTTAAAGATTGAACCTCAGTCTAGTAGCCGAGATCAAATTAGCATTTTATAAGCACACTACCTGATTTAAAAAAATTTATATTTAAATTAGACAAAACAAAAGTACTAGTTAATCTATAATTAAGTTACTTGTAATAACAGAAACCTTAGAAATAGTTCAGAAGAAAAACCAAAGGAATATAGCATGATTTTTTTCTAAAAGTTATGGTATGGAAGCCATATATATCACAACTGTTCGTTTGGTGAAGCTTCAGCCAATGACAATAAAGTTTCGCTCCTTCATCAACTAATCTAACAAACAACTGCTGATTATTGGCAGTTTCGATTTAAAATCTGTTGACTGAAGATGATAATTTTCGACAGGATTTGAACCGAAAGTTTTTGATGTTAGTTATGGCATTAGATACGAACGCGTAAGAATTAAAATACTTTGTAAAGTTTGTAGTGGAGTTTGTTTCTAGAGGAAGAGCGCCAATATTCATTTAACAATAGGAGGTAATATACTTTATTTGTTAGTAAAAAAGTCAATTGTCCATAATTATGTTACGTTTACTGATCTCCAAACTCTCAAAACTTGACTTAAAGAAAGGAAAATATATTTTAAATGCAAAATTATTAATTTTATGTAACGGTTTTAAACGTATTATATATGAAGTAAAAAAATAGATATCAGACATCCTTCGCAATATAACATTTGCAATTATGAAGCAGCCCAGAAGCAGGGCTATTTAGCTATAACATTATAGAATGAGGCTATCTCGAAATAATATTTATTCTTACGTTTCTGTAAATATTAGGAAAACAGTTTGAAACAGGTTAGGGCAATACGATCCTTATTGGCTTAATTAAAAAATGAGACCTTGATGGCACAGACGCGATGGTGCAATATTTTAAGATTTGTATAACATAATATGATTAGGAACATTTACTAAAAAAACAGGTTAGGTTGAAATTGATGTAACTTAAATTCCGAAATTCGAAAAAGATTTATTCATCCCTAGACAAGACACTCTTAAAAGATGCATTGCATTGTAAGCTTTCTTATTAATTTGGTATATTTAGGTTAAAACGACCGAATTGTCACAAAAAAGTAATTATTTTAAAGGACACAGCTGAATAACGGTTAACTTAGTTGCATAATTTACCATGCATAGTCCAAAATGTAATTTACACAGAAAAACTGTCATAATAATCCTCTTATGTTTTAAATTATACACGAAAGAGAAATACTATTTGTAAAGTTATTAATACAAAACCAGTTTCTGAAACATAATAGCGATGAAAGGCCTAAAACGAGGTTAAGGTTTGTTTTAATTTGCCCCTTGATTGCTGTGTTACTGCTGACCACTGAAGTTCCTCGTCACATTTTATGGAGTCTTTGAAGACACTTAGAAGTAGCCTGAAATGGGTAATTACTTGTGTAAATTCTATCCTAAACTAAATACTTACATGAAAACTTAACATAAATAGCCAATAATCTTTTTTATCTTAGGCATTGCCATTTTGTATTTTAAACAATTTAATGACATATAATTTAGCATATTTATTATTTTACCCATATCCACAACAACAGTACTCACACATTTAACCACAGACAAGCTGCTTGTTCAACAATAGCTCAAATATTCCTCGAACAAGTTCCACTCTATATAAGTTTTAATGTAATGTATTGAATACCGGATATGGCCCATATAAACGTGGTTGTTTATAGTTACTGATTTATTGACAAATGTAGGTCTTTACAGCTTATTGACCCTACTTGATTGCGCTTTCACTTTTTATAGCTTTATTAGTCTTTTTTTGTCAATAAATAAGTTAAGAATCGTTGATTTAAAATTTGTTGTGATATTTAAAAACTTGCACTGAATTACGTTGGTAAAACTGATTGTCTTATGTTTTAACGCGTTTTAAACACACTCCCAAAATCTAAAGGTAACTACTTGTTTTTATTATAATAGACAGTTAATTTTACAATATTAGTTTACTTCAATGAAACTTTATTAAACCGATTAGAAATACTCAAGTACAAAATATATTATCAAGGATAAATAATTCATATGATAAATATATTCTTAGAATATATACATTCAATAAAATCCTTTTTAAAAATAACTTTGGTTTCATTGGAACCAGTGCTTTCCACGTAGCGTCTCTTGCTTCAGGGTGCGTATAGTGATCTAACATAGTATTTGTCAGAGTATTTATCTGACATTGCAAAATCTACAAAAAGGACAAGTGAAGAGTATTTTACCAGGTGTCTAGGGTTGATCAAAATGGTGTTGTATTAGATGCCTCTTAAAGATAATCTTGGATGTTTGAAATAAAAAAGTTCTAAAATTCTAAAAGCTGATTTTAACTTCATTTGATCAACTATCGCAAGAAATTACTTCATATAATTAAATACAAAGAAACATTTTGTGGCGTAAATTGTTCTATGAATTTCATTGCTAATGTTTGTAATATTTGTATAGAAACAAACTTTACCAATGTAACTACTTGTTGTAGCTTGTAAGTTAGGTGAAGAGGTATTTGCATTGTTTCATCAGCCACACAACTGAGTGCACTACGCACTGATGAAGGATTATTTATTAAATCATTAAAAGATTAAGTTCAAAGTTTAGGTAACTAATATAAGTGTAAATAATAGAGATGCTTTCGTTCTAAAATTACTTAAAGCCATACAATTTATCGCTTTACGATTAAGTTAAATTAAAGCTAAGGACTTTTAATTGAGGATTCCTCCCCATTGAGTTAAAATAGCTGATAATGTATAATACTGTATTGTAGAAAAACTCAAATTCGTACACTGGTAACATATGTTTTACTCTCCGAATTTTTTCCTTAAATCTTCATTTTAAATTTAAATCTAAAATGGATTAGAATATTAGAAAATCATTCAGTGACTATCTTTTAAATGCCCTCAAAAGACGCATCTCCTGAAAAAAAAACTATGAAAAGTCCTGGTTATTTTTTTGGATTTAAACAAATTAATGATGGATATTCTATAAAAATCCACAAATCTTGGTCTCAGAGGTAGTGTGATATAATTAATTCTATTTAAACTTGTACATAACTGTTATAACAAACTTTTATTTCTATTATATTTCTTACGCTATCTACCTTATTTAAGAGCCTCTTCCCCTTTCTCTTAACGTTTATCCTTTCTCTTGCAGTACGGTTTAACTTAAGTGATCATTTACCCTTCTTCCCAGAGTACTAGATTACCATTCCAAAAATGTTTTATGTTAAAATAACTACGATGCAAGTATGTTCCAAGAGTATAAGGAACGCACACAAAGTTAAGATAAAATGCATCAATCAAAGCTCCACCCTTGTAATATACAAATTAGCAATAAACATATGTAGCGATTAAAAAAATTAACAATTAGCTCATACAATGCTGAGTTATGGGGTACATGTTTGAGCTAGTAAACTTAATCTCGTATCTATTTCCATGTACAGCCTTAACAACATGGTGATTAAAGAAATAATGACTATTTAGAAACAATATTATTGAGAATTTCAGGTTATCAATGAGGAAACGTAAAGCTGAGGCTTTTTTCTAAACTTTAGCAAATAACAGTTAGAACTGTGACGTTTCAACACAGCAGTTGACTAAAGATCGCTAGCGCAAGACGATTGTGCGTACTTGCCAAAGGAGCTGAAGCAGGAATTGAGAAAGATGATCAGTCATAACTTTTTCGTGACAGATCTTCGACTATTGACGAGAAATGGATTTGCTCATCACTATCGAACTATTTTGAGTATTCCTAGTTAATACCTCACCATTTGCCTTTTATTGAATTCTATTTGACTCCACATTTTCTTTATAGCTGTTGTTACTTTACCTCAATTGATTGCATCGCCCATTGTTAGAGATTGAACTTCTTAGTTTAGAGGCCTACAGTCAATTAACATTTTAAAAGGACGCAACCTGATTTTTTCTTGAAATTTGTTTTCAAATTTTATAACATAAATACTTATTTATGTATATACAAGCTTCTACTAATAATAAAAACTTCGGAAATAATCTAGAATATTCCACAAGAGATTATTCTATCTCTATTAGAGACCTGACAGTAAATATGCCTTCACAGTAAAAATACCTCTTTAAATTCTCAAAACATTCTAAAATGTTCCCTGCAATGGATTTCTCATTTCAAATTTCTTCAGGTTCACTCGGACGAAATATCCCATTTAGAAGTTCGCTTTTCTTTGAATCTGAGCCCTGACATTACGTTTAAGGCGCTGCCGTTCAGTCTAGTATATTCTTCAAATAAAATATTGTTCTCTGAATATAATACATTTAGATGTGGTGTGTGTACGTATTGCGATATTTTCTGTTAACTGAGCTTAAGTTTAATAACGTTAAAAAGATGTACATAGTGTTCAGTTACAGATAGGTTTAATTATTGCTGATACAAATTTTATATTTGAATTTAGAGTACCAAATTTGACTGTATATAGTGTCTGATATTGATCTTACCCAACCTGGCTGCCTTATCTAATTCCAGAGTTGCCAATCCTCCCACACATCAGTAACTCGCGTCTACCAATCCAAAGAATGTATCTACTCTAACTCTTAGATCTACTAACTAATAAAAGGTCCAAAGATTTAATACAAATTTTTAATTCTCTGGTTATCTGAACTGCAATCCGCAATCCCATGCTCCTCTTCTTATTCCGATACAACTCTTTAAATACCCTTAATTTAACCAAAGTATCCTTGTAGGGCAAACAATAAATTATAATTTTATGTAGGAAGAAATATAACTTTTACTTTTTGTTGATAAAGGCCCCTCTGTGAATCCAGATTTTGAATATACAATGAAACATGACCGGAATATTACAGTAATTACAATCTTTACTTCCAATTTCGTTCTCTATAGTACACACAATACATGATTAGAAACTAATTATGTAACGTATTTATTAAATAATTTTGTAATGTTGATAAAATAATACGTAAATTGCCCTTCGATTTATTCCATACTGACATATCTTTTCATATAAAAGGTAGAATGGAGTTCTAGAATGGCCACGTCACAGGCTTTCCAAAATATTGGGTACGTATGTTTTTGATATATTTCTGATAGGATGATTAATTAAGATTTCCAAACACTGACTTGATTTAACTTTTAGCAAAAATACTAAAGATTGTCCTTCAGCAGCCTCAGCAGCTACCATCCCACTGTTTGAGTGTGAGGTAATCTCTCTGTTTGAGGACTATAGGGGAATCCTCCCGGTGTCTCGGCTATACCTGTATGACGTACGTCCCGTGGAGAGAAAGGCATCATTGAATCTAATCTCGACTACATCAAAAATAAGTATAAATGTAGGATTTCAAGTCTATAACTAAATTCGTTCTCAAAATATTTCCAAGCAGAAATGCCTGATTATCATATCTTATCCTGTAACTGGGAATATTGACAGCGACTCTAAAAGTGTAATATATTAAAGTGTAACTATTAATTATTGATCCAAACTATATATATCGTCATCTTTATGATAACCAACTTATAAATTTTTATACTTCTTACATGTGGTCCGTAGGAGCTCAAAATAATGTAAACCTGTTCATTGGGTGCTTACAATTTGAAAGCTTAAAACAGTCAGTAATAGTTAACTAAGTCTTTGACAACATTTTGGAGTGTTTCACGAATATGAGACTCCGACAAAGGAACCTAGAGGTTCTTGCTATATACAGAATCAAGCCCTATAAACGGCCTATTTAAAGGTAACTTTATTTAAAGTAATCTAACAAGGGTAAGAAAATAGATTACTCATTATGATTCATATAATTTAAAATAGTTTGATATTGTCCAACACATAAAAGGATACTTGTCGAATTCTGGATTAAAACTCCACAATTATAATTAATACATGTTTTTGTTATTGAATAATATTACAGTTTTTGTTCTGACAAGTTAATAATTTATATTATTTTATGTTTGTTTATATAAGATTAATAAATAACTAAAGGAGTTTATACCACATATACACACACAAACAGGAATCCATACAAGAAGAAGAACATACACCATACAATTTTGATAACTTACAATAAACAAAAATATGTCAATACATTTTAAAATTAAGATAAACTAGAAGCCTATATTAGAGTTGACATAAACACAAAACAAATTATCACACATATAAGATAGAAATACATAAACTTTTGTAAAATTGTATCATCAGACAAAAGAAGGTAATTTCTTTAGACCAAATGCCACAGAATACATTAAATCTTAATACCTAAAACAAGGAGATTGTTATGCAAAGTAAGTTTATAACACCTTTAGTTATAAAGTGAATTTAGATCTGATGGTGACTTTACAATAATGAAATTTATTCTTTTGACTCATGTCTGAATATGAGACTGACAAGAACTTTTTCGTCAAGTAATTTATTAAAAAACACAAAGTTAATTAACATTTCAGTTAATGTAGTCATAACATTTTATTATTTGTGTTAAATTGTTGAATCTCGATTTTTGTAAAAGAACAGAATAGACATTTACTAGATGACCACTGGAATATTGGATGGCAACCAGAACTATCAGATCTTCAAGGATTAAAATTGCCAGTATTACATCCACACTAAAACGACAAGAATGATTTGAAGATGAATAAGTGTCAATGGAATACACAAAGTAAAACTGCATTTGAACTCAAGTACGATCTACCCAATTTATGATTCCAAATATTTCAAAATCCTAACCAAATATTTTGTATAAATTCAAACCTATCATGCACCAAAACCTTTTCTATGTTGGATATAATTTTTTTTATGTGCCCATGGCAGTATAATCATTCACGAAACCCTGTATCATACATGTGACAAATAAACTCAATAAAAATTGTAAATCAAACGTTTATTTATTTACATCAGTAGCTAGTTAACCAAGGCCAAAGAACGAGTTAATAAACGAAAAAAAAGGAAAATTAAATATTACATAACATTTCTTGATATTTTTTATTTGCAGGTTATAAATAAACACATTTTAAAGGTCACATGTGAATAACAATAACTATGTTCAGCAAGTTTCCATGAATACGAAGTGATATTTATACATAACGCTTTTAAAATAATTTAGTAAGTAATATTACATACAAGACTCGTATTTGTACAAAAGACAAGAGAAAAAGTTGTGTTTATACAGTTACGGCCGAAAAAATTATTTATAAACAGACATCTAATGTAAATATTGGTGTTGGACCTCTAGTAAAGATTTTCAAATTAGAGTTTCAATAATATGATCGTCTGTGTCCATCTGCTTTTCATTGGTGCTCTGAATTTTGTCTACTCGACGTTCTCCTGCGAACCTGAAACGCCCCGAAGCGAGTGAGTATAAATCATATTCTAAGTTAAATTATTCTAAATCAAAATGTAATTTATGACAATTTCTGTCCCTTACTCCCCGGTATTTGGTGAGTCATATCATAACTTTTGTAGATCATAAAAATTATTATTATCTAACAAATTATAAAAAAAACATAAAAAATTGTCAAACCCAGTGTACTGTCATAATAAAATAAATCATCTTATTTTAAATGCAATAGCTGATGATTGTGAATTATTAGACATGCTAACACATAGTACTTGAACTCAGATTAGTAGATACTTCACTTGTATGAGAGTAAAATAACATAAAATTAGAGATTAATAGATATAAATGGTTAGGTCACATAGTTAACACGTTAGGTATGAGGAGATTTCCAAAACCAAGAGGCAAGCCGGCATTATAAAAGGGACATTAAATTATACTTGAGACTCTTCCACACACTCTTGGGCAAGTTCATGTCGGTGGATGAACCTATTTTGTCCCTGTCACTGACAATTCAGAACACGATATTTGCTTTTAAAAATTCATAGTTTTATTGATCTACATTCTATTAATTCTTCCTTTCTTTGCTTTTTGTAAACAACAATAATATGTGTGTGAGTGTGTTGTGTGTGTGTTAAAATTTGAAAGTTACACTATTAGTGAGCATTACTAGGATGTAACTCGTTTTAAAATTGCTTGGAAATATTTAAAATGTCTACTTTAAAATAACGTAATTGAAGTAGATGTATCTCAATATATAAGAATTATTTTCATTGCATTTAGAACAGTATTATATTGTCCTTCAAAAAAACGTATACTTGTCTTAAGTTAATTTGTTTCCATATTAGCTTTTGCAGTAATGCCCTGAATTAAGTACAATTAAGTTAGAAAGCCTGTTTCTGTAAAATGTAATTTATAATTCCTAAAAATTATAATCTACTTTCAGTCTAAGGTGCTTTCGGCACCATAGATTTTGCATGGTTTGTCCCAATCTAGAAATTATAAAACATGTGATAATTTTACATAAGCCATACTACTGTAAATACATTCTAAGTTAATATGATTTACAGGTCAATTATTAAACAATTCCACAAAATAATAATAAGGTCAATGAGGGTTCACTTCTGACTGTCTAATGTCTTCCAGTTGAACATAAACTGTTTAGAACAAACATAATTGTGAGATTTTCATCTACGCAGCCCCATGAATGTCCAAGATCAGCACACAACATTAACCGCAATTGTCGGAAATTTCCTGTAAGACCGCTAGTTGTGCATTAGCAAAGCCAATAACTCTAGTATATTATAGACTGTTTCTCTGCACGACATATTGAGAACGAATTTACCGATAGGTAATAAATTTTGCATGACCTTTATTTCTATACAAACAAATTTGGGATCCAAATCAATTATAAACCATGTCATTCCAATAGACCCTATATATCACCTTATGACAGACCTGAACGACTAGTGTCACATTAAGAGTATTGAGTTAACCAAGTGAGTTCGAGAACGCTCACCATTATAGAAAATAGCGTACGTAGTATAAATATAAAACAATGATTTAACAAAAATAAACCCATTACAATTTAATTACGCAATAAAATACTTTAGATTTCAACGTGAAATCAAAATAAATTTAGTTAGATGAAAATCAGCAGTAGTTCTGACTCTACACTTTTTTGAATTATCTTCAATTATAAACGATCTTGAAACTATGGCTGATTTATTTTTATACAAATTACTTTAGATTAACTTTTGGAATATCTACTCTAATAATTAACTAACTGCACGGATACAGTCTGACCGACGCGTTTCTTCATTTTCTACTTATTGTTTTAGAAAACGTATCAGGCTAGGTAACTTTTTACGCTATAACACGAAACTATTTATTATGCTGCGAGAAATAGACGTTCTCTCTGACAAATTCTCAAAATTGGCCCATATAACAGCTAATAGTCTACGAGTAGAAAATAAATTACCGCATAGTTGCCTCTAGCTACTTTAAATGTGTCAAATAAGTTTTCAAACTTTGCCACAAAGGGTCGAAATATTTAGATTGTTTCGATTTCGAATTAATAGTCAGAGTACCTTTAAGAATTCTTGAACGTAGTATTATTACTATTACTATTACTTCTTACGACCAAATCCAGACTTCTGTCAACCCTTTGCCTCGTTACAGTTGACCACCTGTAGATGGGATACTAGCAACATGTTCCCTAGCTCTCGTGTTTGGCTCTGTCACTTGGAGTGGATACGAAAACTTATCATCATTGAAAAAGTCTGGAATTCATTCATAAAAATTTACGAAATTTGGACCTAAATTGATAACCAGTATTATATTTCATCTCTCAACTTAATAATTTTATAGCATGGATAATTTGATTTTTCGTTTATTGATTGCAAGTATAGTACGATGAATAACACCAACAGAAACGTAAACCACTATTATATTAGTACAAAAGGTTTAGTCTTTTGCTCGTCAGCTTGCATAACCTCCTACACTAATAGCTCTTCTGTAGTATCTGATTCCAACATAGCATTAAATATATCATTGCCAGTTGCTGAAAACTCATCAATCTTCCCTCGCAACTCTTTCAAGTCATCCTTTGATTCACTACATTTACTTCATCTGTTCAGTAGTGATGTATTCAAGACGTAACATATTATAGTAAAACGGATTGCGAACGGATTTAAGTGGATAATCGGGTGTTTTGCAATCAAACGCGAGCCTGTCCGGCTTTCAGGTTGGTTAATTAATAGAAACTTATATATACAAAGCATAAATTTTACTATTTCTACTCAAATAGAACCATTAAATAACAATAAAAAAAATGTAACTCAACACTTGTTTACAAAAATCACATGTCTTAAAATAAATAGCGGCTCTGTATCCTAACAAACTTTATCCATGGGAAATGATGGACGAAAACCACGCTGTACTACACTGCTCTCGCTGCAAGAAACGTAAAAAACTTACACAAAAGGAGAATATTAGCTTTCTAAGATATTTAGTCAAAATAAACACAAGGCTTCTTGTTTTTTGATATAGAAGAAACTTTTGCTTCATTTCTTTCATAGCGTATATTTTTTACCTTTGTGAATAGTAAACTGTGGATTTATTTATTTTCCTTTGGGATTATTGGGGTTGGATTCCTAGGATCCTCACACGTCAACCTGAGCTTATTTTTTGTGTTTGGCCCCTTTGATGTGTTTAGTGGGGGTTTAATAAGGCCCTATCTCTTCGTTTTGCCCTTAATTTAGGGCTAAGAAGCTTTTCCTCCCCGATAACCTAGCATCCTGGATTCCGTCGCCTGCCCTGGTTGTTTTATCACCCGGAAAAAAGAGCCCTTCTCCTTGCTCCCAGGTCTCATCATCGAGTCCAAGTAAATTATTATGTGTTTTGGCAGTCTCTTCAGACTTATTGCAGAGGTCTACCAAACTCTCGGAAGGTTCCTCTTTCATTTTCGTAAAACCTAGAGTGTTTTAGAGGTGTTTCCTGATAGTGGCTCGTGCGGTGTCCAAAGGGTGAGTCAAGGCAATCCACTTTGCTTAACACACCCGATCCCCTCCCCAGGCCCCATCAGCCACTCTGGTTGGAAAATCCGGGAGCTAGAATCGGCAAGCAGCTCCTTTTTTGCCGAGTTGGCCTTTGTCCTTGGGTTGACTGCTTGGCCCACCGCAAAGCGGTTTTGATAGTGTCTTTTCCCTGGAACCATTTGTTTATACTTTGATAATAAGCGGCTGACTTTGCTTTATACCGAACAACTCTGGCTGTCTCGGACCGCGTGTGTTTATGGCGATGCTTGCTCCAGCTTTTTTGGACCAAGCCTGTCCGGCGCATTCGTTGCCAACCTATGCCCTGTGTGGCCCGGGTACCCAAAAACCCAAAGACGCACACAGTTGCCGTTGATCCAAGCTTGCAGGAGAGTGTTTAAAGCACATCTCCCCACACAAGGCTTGGATGAAATGCTGTTTGGAAAGTCAAGAGCTTTAAAGAGCTTGCCTGTGTGAACTGTCTGACATTATACAGAGATTGTTCAATTTCCTCGGGTACCAATTCATGGTGATGAAGGCCCTAGGTTGGCACAGGCTAGGATAACCATCCGAGATTTCAGGCCTTGAAAATATGGAGCAAGTGTATTTCCGACCCTCAAAACTGCCGCTTGAAGGGGGGGGGGGGGGGGGGACAGAAGTTCTAGGGGATTGACCTGAACACATCCATATCCAGGTTTCTTACCCTTAATAAGCGAGCCATATTCCGTTTTGTACCCAGAACAAAAGGCTTCTTTCTTATTGTTTGGGATTGTTATCTTGCGATTTTCCAATCATCTCTGGAGGTAGAAGGTTCAACAGAAAGAATGGCCTTACTTGAAATACTGAAACATCCGTTTCTCAATTGTGTCGGAGGGGACCAATTTTCGAGGAATAGCGCTTTGTGTTTTACAGCTTCAGTTAGTAGATGTGGCGCCCAATGGGCTCGCGTGTTTTTAGACGCGGCCATCAGTCTCCTCCAACAAGACCCAAGCAAACCATCCAGCCGATATAGCTGGACTTACGCGCTTTCAGCTTTCTTATGGATGAACATTCAAAAAAAAAAAAAAAGAGGTGTTAGTAGGAAAGTTTTCCTAAAGCCACCTCGAGAAGCGGTGTCGCTAGAGGGACTGCATCCTGAAATGCTCCCGGTTACAAAGAAGATTGTGCCAAGACTCTCTTGTAAGCTTTTCAAAGCTTGGCCTTTGGCAGTTACCTTGATTCATACCCTTTGTCCTACCAGCACTAATGAAAACCATAAGTGATTTTGAGGCCTTTACAAGCTTGCTTTGTAAAGCCATAGTGGCTCATATGGTGTTGTTTTATACAGGCCCCATGTAGGGATTCCTGCAAGTCTCCTCCTGGGGACGTCCCACAATGGAGCGCCCACATCTTTTGCTTTGTGCAGGATTATTATTTAAGGATGAATCATTCCACGGTAAAGCTTATGAGTCTAGGAGAAGTCAGTCCTAAATATTTTGACTGTCTATTGACCACTTTACCAGCTGAGTGGAATGCGAGGTTTTCAAGCCTAGAAAGGAGGGACCTCTAGGTTCTTTTTTCTAGAGTTGGAAATGGTACAACTACTGTCTTTAGAGGGGATTTACTTTCAGTTCCCTCTCCCTGACACCAGTTAGTTGTAACGCATGGTTGAAAGGTTGGTATTCATGATCATCAACAAACAACAACAATTTGTGGTATTTTCCCTGTAACCATAAGGACTTATGTCGTCTGCATAATCCTTGGACATAAGAATTCCGTTGTTTAGTAAGGTCCTCAAGTCTAGACCTCAAGTCTGACTACTAGAATTCCACAGTAAGAGGGTGACAGGATTGCCCTCCTTGAGGGATCAACATCCACCCTTGTGGGTTTGCGATTCAACAAAAGGCGATACTTCATTGAGATCGGCCCTGGATCCGTCCTGGAAGCACAGCATCGGCCCTAAGCCACCGGCCACAGAGCTGGCTCGAGGCCACTGCACGTCGCTGTTGCCTCCACTTACCATTGCAGTGAATTTTGGCATTGTCGAAAGCTCCTTCAATGTCTATGAAGGTGCACAAATGCCAATTCACTTGGCGGACCACCCCCAGGCTAATCCTCAATCCTATACTGACTAATTAGGTAGCAAGTGCTTGATTCACAGGATTTTTGCCTTGCTGGGTATAATGCAATGTGTGGTTTGCGGATGAAGGGGGAGTGTGCTGAGAGAAAACTCCTTTTTCTTTCTCCTCAGGTGGCCTCTCCACCCAGTTCTTTTCTCAATTGTTTTTTCAGTTCAAAGAAAAGAGAAGAAGAAACGAAGGATAAATGATGGGGACGGATAAAAAGATTGTAGGGGGGGGGGAGGAACAGAGGTAGTGCCGCATCTCCCTTTTTTGAGGGGTGAAGACCACCCCTGTTGAGAACGCCAGGGGACTATGTGGTTATTGTTACCCATAGGCTAGGACTTTCGGGCCCTGAAATAGTTCACATAGATTAGAAGGGTAAAGGGATATTCTCCGGGCCCATTGTTGGTGAAGCAGGGCCAGGGAAAGATTCCATTCCCCTTCCTGCAGATTTGAAAAGGGGGGCAAATTCTAGGAAAATTGGCTCCATTTTGGGCTTTTTTAGAGAGGGAGTGAGTGGGACCACAATCATTCTGGGCAATGGGCCCAGCTACCAACGAGTAGTCAAGCTCTTGGGCTCCGGTTGAGCCTTTGCCTCTCGTGATTAACCAGACGTTCCAGTGTTCCGTCATTCTCAAAGAATACAATCAGGGAAGGAGTGCAAGTCTCAAAAGGGAGAGAGAAGTGGAAGTTTGAGGCTATCAATAGTACCCAGGAAAGTATGACGGTGTCGAGTTGACCTCCCTTGGGACCTTAAAGATCCCTAAGTGGACCGGTTTGGAACTTGAGTGCTAGCATAGCCGTGTCTGCAGGTCTAGCTGCCGCGCTTCTGTAACTGCTCATTTACCTTCTGTGTGTAAAACTCAGCCTCCAGGAACTTTGTTTTGCTTTTTTTTTATAATTTGCTAACTAGGCCTGGTATTTCTGTTTTAGAGCTCTATGATAGGACTCCCCCCAATAAGGGTAAGATTACGGCTCCTTTTGCATTGATTTGGTACGAGACTCTCCTTGGACATTAGCCCTTTTGCGAGCGGAGGTCTTGCAGTCCACCACTTACTATTGGTTCGACTCTTCCCCCGTCGGCAAATTGGGCAATTCGTCATGGAAAGCTATTGATTTATAGCCATTCTGCAGGGTCCAGACAAGCTAATCTATCTGAATCTATGTCTGTGAAGCATCGCACCCTTCCGTCGAGGATCCGCCTACCGATCCCAAACTGTGGACTGAAAGGTCAGACTTATAATCCCAACCAGTCAGTCCTCCTGGGGGATTACGATAGAGGGACCTCTTGCAACCTCAATCTTGCAAAGTTAAAGAGAGGATATACCTGTGATCCGGATTAATGAGGCCCCTCTCTTCGCTTACGTGCCACTTGTATTCAACCATTCCAAGTATTCCTTGTTGTGCAGATTGTATATGTCAATAACTATCTTTGTCTAATTTTCGTGTTCGCTTGAACGTTAGGGCGGTTACCTTTTATACATATAAATAGGTCCCTTACTTACTTAGGAAAGGGAAATTGTTTAAAAAGTTGCCTCACCTCTAGGGTTTAGTGTTAAGTGTTCGGTGCTGCCCCATTCCAGCAGAGTGATGGGGCCGTGTGTTGGCGTTCACAAAACCATAGAAGAAAGTTTGAGTTGGGGTCTGTCTTGGCCTTGCATCTCTTTCCACCAGGGAGCTCTAGGTCTCTTGATGGAGGGGAGTTCCCTGGCATCATATGGCAAGTATTAAACGTAGAGCCTTACAATTGTGCTCTGCAACTGTGCTTCCATTCTTCCTTCCAGGTCAGGTGGTGCCCACTAGTGAGGAGATCCTCTGGAGGCAGAATTCGTTGAGGGTCTAGAAAAAATCCAAGCCTCTCCTCAAACAGGAAATGCAGGTTTTCTGACACATTCCTTAGAGAGAGGTACAGTAAAATTAACTTACCTTTGGTTTTCATTTTAGGCCCGCCACTCCTCCCTTGGTGAAGCCCATTCCACAGTGGTTTCTTGAGAATCAGTGCCAGAATTTCAAAAATCCCTCCTGGGAGGAAAGAAGAGAACTGGCAAGAAGAAGAGGCTTGCCCCGAGGCATGCCTACTTTTGCTGGAGGTTTGATTTTTTGTAGTAGAACTCGTGGCATTGTTCCTTGACTGTCGAGGAGGACAATTGAGACCTGCCAGAGTTCCTAAGTTGGCTTTCAGTTGGAAGCCTCACAGCCCCTTTAGCAGACCCCGTCCCCGGGAAACAGCAAAAACCCTAACTTTGGGTCTG